>NC_064620.1:103465378-103768409 GCF_023898315.1 Schistocerca nitens | reverse complement strand
ATGCTTCGTGACAGTGGTCTAACCCAGGCAGCTGCCCAAACTCAACAAAAAATTCAGGAATTATGCCAGACTATACTAGAACATTCTCTCTTAAGGAATGGAGTTATCGCCCTGCGATTTTCATTTATTTGGATCACTAAAGGAGGCTGTCGAAATACACATATTTGATGGCTATGGCGCTTTTGAAGTGTTTGTTTGCAGCTGGCTGTTGACACAGCGACGTTCATTTTACAAACGCAGGATCAAGAAACTGCAACTGGCTATATAGAAAAATAAGTTTGTGAGTGTGAATTTTTCTGTAGGTTAAATAAACCTGTATATAAAAAAATCACAGTTTATATTTGATTGATCTGCTTATTATCAAAAAATCAGTTTCATCTTGTTGGTGAAAAGGTTACTCATTACCTTTGCTAATATATCTTGTTAATTTTTATCTACTATAGTAAAATCCCATATTAATGAAGGCACTGTTAAGAAATTTCTGCTTTTAATGAATATTCCTGTATGCCCTATTGAATTTTCCATTAGAGTTATGCTATTGAAATTTGGTTTAGAGGAACCATGCTTTAAGAAAAGTCTGATTTTAAATAATAAAATGTTTAAACGTATTGGATACTGAATCCCGGTTCCTAACATTTTTGAACAAGTCGCGTTAAATTGGTTATTGGATTAGTCATTCTAAATCGATTTTTATTGCCAGTAGTGGGTCATAGGGTTTGGTAGATAATTTCAAACAAGTGCTGAATTCTGCATGTAAGTCATGTGATTGAAGTCTGCACTGTGAAAGTTTTTGGGCAGCAAAAGAAGGAAGCTGAACATTCAGCAGAAGCTGACAATTATTTGAGATATTGAAGGCAATTTAAATGTTACTCTTCTACAAGGCAAAGAAATACAATTTGGCACCTTCGTCTTAGTTCAGTGTGTACTGCAAAATTAGTAGTGGATCCATTCCCATAGATCAGAATTTATTATGAGATAAGGTCTGAGAAAGCTTTCCGGAATTGAAGCTTTCAGCCTTTTTCTTTTTATTAAAAATTTCGCTTGCAGCCTCTGGACTTCAGCCTAATTTGTTGTGTGGTAGCTTATATACTGAATGGCTGTTTTCCAGAGGTATGTTTCATTCCTAGAACGACAGGATATAATGAGTATAAATATTTTACAAGCTACGCGTAGTTTCCGCCTGGAATTCTGTAACCTACTAGTGTTGAATATTACTGGCTGTGGGTCAGTATTATTTACTGTAGAAGGAGATGATCATGATTTCCCTGAATAGTGTCAAAGGTATTCCAACAAGTGTGACATTTCAGGACTTTGTTGTAAAGACGGTGTTCTGACTATTGCACATCAGGTAGATATAAATGACTCCGCGATGCTTTTCTAAAGAACCGAGCAGAACTGGATGAAGGTGGCTGGGATGATTATGAGGAGGAGGAGAATTCTGCACAAAGTTTTGCTGCAGCTCTTAGAAACTATTTTCCCTCATCCACTATAGAGGAGTTTGTTCTAGACAATATCAACTGGCTAGAGTGACAACTCAGTATGCTATGCTGGCCAGAAAAACAAATTTTGCTCATTGTTCATTCTCTGCCCCAAGAAAGGAAGTACAATATTTAAGGGTTTTCCTTTTCATTTAATCACACTTATCTGTCACATTAGTTGAATAAAACAAGTTTCAAATATAAACAATTTCTTCTTCATTCTGGATGCCCGAAAAGTCATTCGCTGTACACTCTTGTGACCAAATTCAGTTTGTCAGAGGCAGATTGCTTTACTTGCATGCCTTCTACATTCATCCATAGTCAGACTTATTTAGATGTATGAGAGAATCAATCATAACAAAACTGTTCCATCTGAGATAAAAGATATACGAGATAAATGAAATGCACTCCTCAAACAGTGGAAAGTCCAGGATGGAATAATGGCAGTATTACGAAAAGGATAGATTGCTATTCAAAATATGGAGGAGACACTGAGCCGCAGACAGGCACAATTAAAAGACTGCTATACATTGTAGCTTTCAGCCAAAAGACCTTGAAGTAGAAAATGTGTGCGTGTGTGCAGCATGAACTCATATACACGTTATGACTTTCTTTGGCCTCTGCGGCTGGACTGAGTTGTAACTTCCTGGTGGGAACAGAAATCCAGTGGTGGGGATAAGGTGGTGCCATAGCATTATGTGGGAAGGGTTGGTGGGGGGGGGGGGAGGATGGGAATAGCAGGGTGGAGTGGGGGAAGGTGTAGTGCTGCTCGTGGGAGTGTGCAGGGACATCATCATGGGACAGGGTGGGCTGCTAAGTGCAGTCAGGTAGTTTGGTGGAATGAAAATCAATGTTGTGCTGGATTCTGAGCACGGAACGGATAGGTAAGTGGAGGACAGGAACTAGTGAAGGTTGAACGCAGGTGGGTTATGGGAATATAGGATATATTGCAGGGAGAGTTCCTATCTACACTATTTAGAAAATGTGATGTTGGTAGGAAGGATCCAGATGGTGCAGGCTGTGAAGCAGTAATTAAACTGAAGCATGTTGTGTTGGGCAGCATGTTCAGCAACTGGGTGGTCTAGCTGTCTGTTGGCCACAATTTGTCAGTGGCCATTGATGGAGAAGACAGCGTGTTAGTCTTCAGGCACACAAAGAACACAGCAAAGCAGTTGCAGCTTAGTTTGTAGATCTGATGACTGCTTTCACAGGTAGCCTTTCCTGTGACTGGTCTGGAGTAGGTGGTCATGGGAGGATGTATTGGACAGGACTTGCCTTCAGGTCTATTGTAGGGATACGAGCTGTGAGACAAGGGGATGGGGGCAGGGGTGGAATTGAGAATTATGAGGCTATTGTGTAGTTCCAGCGGGTAGTGGAATACCACTGTGGGAGGGGTGAGGGAAGTGCTCCTTTGTGGCCAAGTGGTGGGTATGTTAGAGGTGCTTGGTAATGGTTGGTGACTGGGGAGACAAGGCATAGGAGATTAGTTTGTGTACAAGGTCAAGTGGAAAATTTCAATCTGCGAAGACCTCGGAGAGACCCTTGGTATATTTGGAGGAGGACTGCTCCGTACTGCAGATGAGACAACTGCGGGTAGCTAGGCTGTACGGAAGGGACTTCTTGGTATGGAATGGATGGCAGCTGTCAAAATGGAGGTATTCCTGGTGACTGGTAGTAGGTTTAATATGGACAGAGGTACTGATGCAGCCATTCTGGAGGTGGCTTGTTGTGTTGAGGAGGACCGGGTGAATTGATCTGGGGACAAGATGTTGAAGAGGGAAGGGGTTTCAGCAGTGTCACACTGACCCCCCCCCCCCCCCCGCCCTGCCCGTGCCCCCTACACACACACACACACACACACACACACACACACACACACACACGACTCAAAGAATGCTGCAGTGTACAAGCCGGGTGGCAGCGACACATGGGCAGGTCCCAACCTACGGTGTTTACACCTGTAAAAAATTTTACTAAAAATCACATGGATGTGTTGATTCCAGTAGTCACATTTGAGACCACGCAAGTGAACTGAATTAGAATGAATATTTTTCACAGATTTTAGTAGTTCCTTCTGTTTACGTATTTCATTGTTCGGTTTCCTCACTGTAATTGTAGACTTCCTCTCTGCGTTAAATGCTTATATATAATGCAATCAAGCAAAGATTAATGTTTTTATGAAATAAATACACATTTTGAAAGATCTTGCATGAGATTAGGGAGAGGTGGAGGAGGTTGAGCCAAATCTCACAGACATCTCACCAAGGAGGCAGAAGGGAGTGAAAAAATTCCAAAATCACCTCATGTAAGTAATGGACGGCCCTCTGTCTCCTTTCTAGACAGACTACACTTCCCCATTATTATACCAATAAATTGATTTCTACCATCTGCTTAACCCACAACTGAGCCTATGTTATCATTCCATTTGATATCCTTGCAAAGTGATACACCCAGGAACTTCTATGAGGTGACGGATTCCAACTGTTTCTTCTTCTTCTTCTTTTTAAATGTACAATTTTACATTTCTGAATGTTTAATGTAAACTGCCAATCATTGCACCACTTTGAAATTTTATCAGGGTTTGATGGAATATTCATGCAGCTTCTTTCATTATAGATAACTGCATCATCTACAAAAAGCCTTATTTTAATATTGTCTGCAAGGTCATTAATATACAACATGAATAGCATGGGTCCGTGGGGCACACCTGAAGTTATTTCCACATCTGACCTTGACCCTTTACCCAAGATAACATGCTGTATCCTTCCTACCTAAAAATCATCCATCCAGTCACAAATTTCACTTGATACCCCATATGGTCGAACTTTTAACAATAAGCATAGATGTGGTGCTGAGTGAAATGTTCTATGGAAATCGAGAAATACTGCATCTACCTAACTACCTTGAGGCAAAGCTTTTAGTTTGTCATGTGAGAAAAGTGCAAGTTGGGTTCTACATGATCATTGTTTCTGGAATGGAGGAGGTTATTCTGTTCAAGATACTGTAAGTTTCAGCTCAGAATATGTTGTAAGATTCTACAACAAATCAG
The DNA here is from genome assembly GCF_023898315.1 of Schistocerca nitens. Classification (NCBI taxonomy): domain Eukaryota; kingdom Metazoa; phylum Arthropoda; class Insecta; order Orthoptera; family Acrididae; genus Schistocerca; species Schistocerca nitens. Next base: position 103,763,882 of record NC_064620.1, on the reverse strand, counting down.
TGTCAAGGATATTGGATGGGAGTTTTGTGGATCACTTCTACTACCCTTCTTCCAGACAAGTGTGACTTGTGCTTTCTTCCATCTACTGGGCATGGTTTTTGTTAAGGAGATCTACAATAGATTATACTTAAGAAAATTTACCTCATTCACAAATACCATGTAGAATCTGATGGGAGCTCCTGTGGGCACTGGAGCATTGTTCAGTTTCTCAACACCACTGACAATAATACTGGTTACTTTCGTCTTTTTAGTTTCGAATTATCTGTTCTAGATTGTTTTCAGATAAGGCCTTCAGTAATGTTTCACAGGATGTCTTATTCTGCCCAGCACTAACAAAATTTTTGGATAATTAAAGTCTCCACAACTGGGGAAGTTACGTACAAGTGAACTGAGGTTTTCTCTAAAGTGTTCGGTTAGGTACTGTTTTGTGCCCAACCCTGATACTTAGTTTTGCCCAAACAATCTCACATGCAGCTTCAATTTCTATCTTGGTGGATTCGAGTTTCTTGTCTACTGGGACAAATACATCACTTCCATTTCCTATTAGCCTAACATTTCGACATACACTTAAATTTTGTCAAAAATGTCACTGCTATCAATTTCAGGTTTGTCAGCTTTCTGTACATAGTATTTTGTGAGCATCATTGTTTTTCAGGAGCACTTCAAACTCTTGGCACTTCGTTGCTAGTGCTTTAGCAGTTAACCACCAGGATTTCAATACTTTCATCTGTTGGAGGCATCTTACACTGATGCTTCTGGGTTCCCTACAGCTATCGTTATATGGACTGGATAGTGTGTCGCGTAATCTAAAAAACCCATGTGTGAATCCCACACACAGTCAGCTATCTAGCAGCCTCTGATATGTAATACACTACTCATAAGGGTTGAAAACTGTTGGGTCCCCCTAAATGGTTCGCAGTACATTTGATTCAGGCATTCCACTCGACACAGAACGAAGTGGCCACAATCAGTTCTGGGGACATTGCTACAAATTATGAGCTTTGTTGAAACTGCTTGCACAAAGCTGGTCTTATCAGCCTTCGCTGCCGTTCACTGGAATGATCCAATTATGATCTTAAAGGCCAGACGACAGGAACAATTTGTTTCAATGTTCGCCATAATCTGCTGTCGGATGCAGCCTGTTCCTTCAATGGTTGCCAGATTAGCCTCTTCAACATATTGTATGAAGACTCCAGGCTTACACAATTAGTGCACCTGATGTCTTTCCTATTCCTTGCTGCCATTTCCCTAAAGGATACCATCATTCACCATATATTTGAACTGAGAATGCTTAAGAGATTCCTACCCTGTTGCGTTTTGCACCTTTTGACACTGAACAAAACAGGTTTCTTGAAATCAGGTGAAGGTGAGTCCCACTTGCTCAATTTTAGTTTGAGTGAAAGACAGCACATCGAAAGTTTGAAGGCATATCAGATGACTTCAGAGTGACGAAAGCAGCAGCGCACCACTTGGACATCTCCACAACGTGCAATTTGGTGTGCCATGTGTGGTGACAAATAGGGTGTGGTGCAGACCATGAAGTGGTGCATCCACACCATGCCATGCCATCTGTGTGTGAATTGGGCCCAAGAGTTGTCTCTGGTGCACCCTGAAGATATGGGAAATGTTTGTAGAATAATGATTCATTGGGTTGAAGTTATATTTACAGATAATGGATGTTCTTTAAAACTGAGTGGCCCAAACTACCATTTTCGTTTCTAAAAACAAGCACATCGAGGAAATGTAATTTGCCGTCTACCTCCTCCTCCATTGTAAACTGAATTCTCATGTTTATGCTGTTCAGATGTTCGTGGAACCGGCTTAGTTCCTCCCTACCATGTCTCCACAGCACAAACGTGTCATACACGTATCGGAACCATACATTTGGTTTTTTGCTGGCAGTATCTAAGGCCTGTTCTTCGAATTTCTCCATAAAGAAGTTTGCAATTACGGGACTTAGGGGGCTTCCCATAGCCACACCATCCGTTTGCTCATATTAGAAGAAGAAGGAGATTTCTTGCGGCTGCGCACCCGAAACTTAATGGAATAGATAAAACAAATTTGAGCATCAATATGTCATTCGCAGCAGTTCCATCCGTGCTGTAACTGGTATGCAAACCTTGAAGTGAAGAACCTTTCAAAATCCTAATGATGCTGCTCTGTACATTTTAACAGTACAAAATACTGTCCCCTCAGACTGGACTTTAACCAGGGGAGCAAGAAGGTGTTGGACAAGCCAGTTGGTCAGTTTCACATAGTAGCACAAAGCCTTGTCAGAAACTCTTGCAGTGCATTGCCGGACAAACTTCCTTGCCAGCGAATCCGCGTCATCAGTTTCCTAGTGGATATCCACAACTTCTGCACCTTTGACAGACTTTGCTGTGGTGCAAATTAATTATAGATTCACTTCTGGAATCAAAATGAACAGCGAGCATTAGTTTCATAATTGTCTAAACAATGTTGTCTCTCTTTCTGATGAAAGAGCTACTTTCTTTTTTTTCCTGGGTTATACTGAAAAACTTGAGTTGTTTTGTAAGTATCAAAGTATCACTTGCTCTTGGTTTTATCTTTGGGGGGGGGGGGGGGGGGGGAGTTAGAGGTGTACTTCTTTTTGGAAATAATTTCTCGTAAACTCTGTTATGGAAATTTTATTTCCAGGCACTTTTAGAATCCTCTTGTCCTGTGCTGCTAAGTCTAACTCCAAAACAACCTCCATTTTCGTCTAACGTGGGTAGTAGTGAGAGGAATAGAAGGGTCTATGCACTGATAGATCACTGTGCTTAGAGCTGCAGTCGCAATTAAGCCATATTACTGCGTGTTCCCTTGCTGTAGCCTTTCAGTATGAACATTACAACTGAAAATCCCACCAAATTTGAAATTTGTTCTGTAATGCAGTTTTTAGAGGAAAAAAAAAACATAAAGAAATTTGTACTGTCCATTATAATTATCCGGGCTGTTATGCCATGGTCGGTTGATGAATTCTGTGTCGATTCCCAACGTTTCGTCTCCGACTGCGGGATACATCTTCAAGGGGGTCCGTAGCTCGATGGAAGGTCCAACACACCCACTGGCTCGCTACTGACTGCCGCTAAATTCCGTGTCCGCGCGCTCCCACGCCGCGGCATGACGTCACGTGTTTTAAAAACGTCAGTGCAATTGGCCGCTGTCCGTCGCCGTCGATCACCGTTGCCATCACCCAGTAGTGGTACACATTTTCTTTAGCACCGGCATCCATATACCATTTAATTTCACGCCCTCCTCCTTTCGGTTGAAATTATTTGGGTGTTTAGTGATTTCGATTGCCTCCATGTAGAGCCTTTCGTAATATCGACTTGTGGCCGCTAGTACTTGCGTCTCCTCGAAACGAATATTGTGGTTCCCTGGCTGGAAAGCATGCTCCGCAACAGCTGATCGTTCCGTTTCTCCTCTTCTACAATTTCCCTTGTGCTCTTCCAAACGTTTAGAAACAGTTCTTTTAGTGGTACCCACATAAACATCACCACAGCTGCATGGGATCCTATACACTCCAGCTTTTTCCAATGGTTTGCGAGCGTCCTTGGCAGGCTTCAGGTATTCCTGTATCTTCCTGGTGTGCTTCGTCAAGATCCTCCCTATTCTGTCCGTTACATTTTTAACAAACGGCAGTAAAACCTTGGATTTTGCAGTAGCCTGTCAGTCAGTATGATTTTTGCATGGCTGCCTCAACGCACCTTTTATTTTGGCGGACGAATATCCGTTCTTCATTAGTGCATTGTGGAGATGTTCCATGTGTCAAGCAACTCAGGTTCACAAATATTTCTAGCTCTGTCTGCTAACGTCTTGATAACACCCCGCTTCTGTTGTGGGTGGTGGTTCGAATCCCGGTACAAATAACAGTCCGTGTGTGTGGGTTTGCGGTATACTGAGTGGCCCAAACAACCATTTTCGTTTCTAAAAACAAGCACATCGAGGAAATGTAATTTGCCGTCTACCTCCTCCTCCATTGTAAACTGAATTCTTGTGTTTATGCTGTTCAGATGTTCGTGGAACCGGCTTAGTTCCTCCCTACCATGTCTCCACAGCACAAACGTGTCATCCGCGTATCGGAACCATACATTTGGTTTTTTGCTGGCAGTACCTAAGGCCTGTTCTTCGAATTTCTCCATAAAGAAGTTTGCAATTACGGGACTTAGGGGGCTTCCCATAGCCACGCCATCCGTTTGCTCATAAAACTGTTCATTCCACTTGAAATATGTGGTCGTCAAACAACACTTTAACAGTTCTGAAATGTCGGCAGGAAATATTCGATCCAGCTGTTCCAGTACATCGTTAAGTGGAACCATGGTAAACAGCAATACCACATCGAAGCTGACCAATATGTCCTCTGGCTGGACCACTATGCCATTCAATCTGCTGATGAAATGTGTCGAATTCTTTTTAGAAGAGTCCGTACGGCCCACATGTGGTTTTAACAGCGTAGTCAAAAACTTGGCTAACGAATAGGTGGGCGAACCAATGGCACTTAGTATCGGTCTTAACGGCACATTTTCTTTATGAATTTTGGGCAATCCATAAAGCCTCGGTGGTAGCGCAACCGAATTGCAGAGACCTTTCTGTACACCCTCTTCAATGGAGGATTTTTTTATTAACCGCGACACAGTTCTGAGAACGTTGTTAGTGGGGTCCTTATTCAGCTTCCTATATGCTTGCGGATACAGTAGATCAGTAATTTTACTCTGATAGTCGGCCACATCCATAACCACCTTTGCGCTTCCTTTGTCAGCTGGGAGAACCAAAATACTATCGTCGTCATTCAGGAGTTTTAAAGCTCTTCTCTCACCCACAGTTATATTACTTTTCGGCGGTTTTGCATTGGCTAATATTCTTACTGTTTCTATGCGGATTTCTTCAGCTGTTACAGAATCCACACTGCGAATTCCTGCTTCTACACTGGCTATAATTTCTTCCGTGGGCACAAAACGAGGACTAACAGCAAAATTTCCTCCCTTGGCAAGCACAGATGTCTCATCGTCAGATAACGAACGTTTGGACAAATTGCTAACGGTCCGGGAAACGTCTAAATGCCGAACAGTCTGATTAGGTAGCAAATCATCAAACTACTACTTCTGTCTACTAGACGTTGTCAATTTGTCCAAACGTTCGTTATCTGACGATGAGACATCTGTGCTTGCCAAGGGAGGAAATTTTGCTGTTAGTCCTCGTTTTGTGCCCACGGAAGAAATTATAGCCAGTGTAGAAGCAGGAATTCGCAGTGTGGATTCTGTAACAGCTGAAGAAATCCGTATAGAAACAGTGAGAATATTAGCCAATGCAAAACCGCCGAAAAGTAATATAACTGTGGGTGAGAGAAGAGCTTTAAAACTACTGAATGACGACGATAGTATTTTGGTTCTCCCAGCTGACAAAGGAAGCGCAAAGGTGGTTACGGATGTGGCCGACTATCAGAGTAAAATTACTGATCTACTGTATCCGCAAGCATATAGGAAGCTGAATAAGGACCCCACTAACAACGTTCTCAGAACTGTGTCGCGGTTAATAAAAAAGTCCTCCATTGAAGAGAGTGTACAGAAAGGTCTCTGCAATTCGGTTGCGCTACCACCGAGGCTTTATGGATTGCCCAAAATTCATAAAGAAAATGTGCCGTTAAGACCGATACTAAGTGCCATTGGTTCGCCCACCTATTCGTTAGCCAAGTTTTTGACTACGCTGTTAAAACCACATGTGGGCCGTACGGACTCTTCTATAAAGAATTCGACACATTTCATCAGCAGATTGAATGGTATAGTGGTCCAGCCAGAGGACATATTGGTCAGCTTCGATGTGGTATTGCTGTTTACCATGGTTCCACTTAACGATGTACTGGAACAGCTGGATCGAATATTTCCTGCCGACATTTCAGAACTGTTAAAGTGTTGTTTGACGACCACATATTTCAAGTGGAATGAACAGTTTTATGAGCAAACGGATGGCGTGGCTATGGGAAGCCCCCTAAGTCCCGTAATTGCAAACTTCTTTATGGAGAAATTCGAAGAACAGGCCTTAGGTACTGCCAGCAAAAAACCAAATGTATGGTTCCGATATGTGTATGACACGTTTGTGCTGTGGAGACATGGTAGGGAGGAACTAAGCCGGTTCCACGAACATCTAAACAGCATAAACACGGGAATTCAGTTTACAATGAAGGAGGAGGTAGTTGGCAAATTACATTTCCTCAATGTGCTTGTTTTTAGAAACGAAAATGGTAGTTTGGGCCACTCAGTATACCGCAAACCTACTCACACGGACCGTTATTTGCACCGGGATTCGAACCACCACCCACAACAGAAGCGGGGTGTTATCAAGACGTTAGCGGACAGAGCTAGAAATATTTATGAACCTGAGTTGCTCGAGGCTGAGATGGAACATCTCCACAATGCACTAATGAAGAACGGATATTCGTCTGCCGAAATAAAACGTGCGTTGAGGTAGCCACGCAAAAATCGTACTGACGTACAGGCTACTGCAAAATCCAAGGTTTTCCTGCCGTTTGTTAAAAATGTAACGGACAGAATAGGGAGGATCTTGACGAAGCGGAATATTACCGTTATTTACAAGCACACCAGGAAGATACAGGAATACCTTAAGCCTGCCAAGGACGCTCGCAAACCATTGGAAAAAGCTGGAGTGCATAGGATCCCATGCAGCTGTGGTGATGTTTATGTGGGTACCACTACAAGAACTATTTCTAAACGTTTGGAAGAGCACAAGGGAAATTGTAGAAGAGGAGAAACGAAACGATCAGCTGTTGCGGAGCATGCTTTCCGGCCAGGGAACCACAATATTCGTTTCGAGGAGACGCAAGTACTAGCGGCCACAAGTGGATATCACGAAAGGCTCTACATGGAGGCAATCGAAATCACTAAACACCCAAATAATTTCAACCGAAAGGAGGAGGGTGTGAAATTAAACGGTATATGGATGCCGGTGCTAAAGAAAATGTGTACCACAACTGGGTGAAGGCAACGGCGATCGACGGCGACGGATAGCGGCCAATTGCACTGACGTTTTCAAAACACGCGACGTCATGCCGCGGCGTGGGAGCGCGCGGACACGGAATTTAGCGGCAGTCAGTAGCGAGCCAGTGGGTGTGTTGGACCTTCCATCGAGTTACGGACCCCCTTGAAGATGTCTCCCGCAGTCGGAGACGAAACGTTGGGAATCGACACAGAATTCATCAACCGTCCACGGCATAACAGCCCAGATAATTATAATGGACATGATATTTCCGGCCGTGAATGTCTACATTTTAGAAATTTGTACTGCTTATGGACTGTATGTGGTGTAAATAAATTGTTTTATATCGAGACATGGTGAATTTTTGAACATCCACCGTACAATACAGATTTAGTTTCCACTTCTTCACATGCATAACAGTGGCCTGCCTCCCAACACTTGGCCTTGGATGAACTTCAACACGCTGTCACGTATTGGTTTCAATCTTAGGCAGCAGGAACTTATCAACTCATTAAGAGAGATGATAAATGCTCGAATCTGAATGGTGACTTTGCAGGGAAGAAATAAAAAGGTTCAAGATTTTTCTGATTGTATTTTAACAATTCCAGTCAGTATTTTATTTGTAGCTTAACATAGCTTATTTTCTGTATCATCTTTGGATAGTATTCCGCCCAATAGAACTTTGCAATGCTCTGTGATGCAAGGCATAAGCTTGCATGGTTCTCCACTAGAGGCAGCTCTCATTCTTTAAAGCCTAAAATATAGTTCAGCTGTCAGATGTGAGACACTCTGCAGTTCGTAATGTTTGCAGCCTTCACCTACAGAACCTTCTGCTCATTCTGGACATACATTTCGTGGATTTAAAATCACCAATTGTTGGGCAACAGCGCAGACATTTGCGGATGGTAAGACAGTGTCGATCCTCTCTGGGTTCTCAGTTTGTGTGACAGTTATTTGGAATGTAATGATCCGTTGCTGTTGGCTAAAAAGCGGAGACCGTAGTGTCAGGCCTGTGCTATGCCATTTATCACGTACACTTAATAAAACAGTCTGCCTATCCTGCATTCTAGGATTGTTAAGATTCTCTTTCTTCATGCATATGTGAATTCACTTCTAGAAGTTAAACTTTATCCTCTGCTATTTATCTTTTTCTTCCAAGCGTCCACACATTCCAGTTTTATCCAGGGTGTTTCAAAAATAGCCATCAACTTCAGTAATAAATATTTTATTTTGCATAGAAAAAAATGATTTCACTCTCTTACGTTGGTGGACTTGTACTGTTAAACATCCCAATGTTTGGTCTCCCTGTATTTTCTTTGACTGGAAACCAAACACATTTAAAAAGTGCTGTGTCCTTGCGACTTCCTTTCTCAGTTGCTTATTTGCTAGATGAAGGAATTATTTTTACCGTATCCACTGTTAAAGTCAGTCTTTGTGTATAATAGCTGCCACTTAGTAAGTGTATTATAAATGCTTTGTATAGTTGTTATGCCAGTTTGGAGATTTTTATACAGAGTTGAATGTTCGGATCACTGTAGCTTCAGGAACAAACAAAAACACATTCAACTTTCTTAACAGTGTTGATAAATGTGGACGACCAGAATTATTTCTACACAGCCACTTTCAGTATATTACATACACACAAACAGTCCTTGTTAAATTTTGGCAAGCTTGTTAGGCTTATACTGTAGTGAATTATAGAAGTGTCACTCAGGTTGTCCAAGTGTTTGTTCATTGAAGTATGTTGTTCTTAGACTTCTTGGACTTTGTCACAGTGCTTATAATTAATATAAGTTTTTAGGAGGAAGATATTCCATTGTGACTTTTACTGCACTGCAGTAGTAGAATATTGTCCATGAAAGATAAAGAACCAGGTTGGGTTTTGCACAAAGCTTTCATCCATAACGCACTAAATGCCTCGTGCCTAGTGACAGATGTTAACCACCAGGCCAGTCGCACAGCGTCAGGCATGTGGTTCTGCCGTGGCCGCTGCTGGCTCTCTTAGTGAGTGTTGTTTCCAGATTTATACCATCTTCTGGGACATTCTTACTGATATTATTGTGAATTCTGTCATGTAAATGATTTCATTAGAAATTATTTCAGGTTATTGCATATACAAAACAGGTATACATATTTTATGGGTGGTTTCACTTTGGTTAGTTAAATACCTGTGTAGATGACACCAGGTAGTAGCAGATTTGAAATTCCATGTTATGCCAAGACTTGGGAACATCCGTACAAGTACCACTATTATTTTCTTGTAATTGTTCTAACTGAGTTACCTGACTGTGCAGAGTATTACCAGATAAACATGCCCAGCATCATACGACATAGGACCATGTCTTGCAGATTTAATGGGGATGGTAGTGGCAACAGTACAGAGGCAGTTAGCCTGGCTTTAAAAATGTATGTTTTACTTGCTAAACTACAAGTGGACATCATCTTGCCATGGCAGCTCTTGAAGTCCACAGTCAGTGTTCTGTTTGAGGTACATATCCATGGCCACTGTAGAACCATGGGTACAGTGGACTTAATAATGTTTGAATAGAATGGTGTCCACCAAACGTCATCGTGAAGACAGGAATGGCTCCAGATGCTTGTATGTGCATTTTCTGCAAATTGACAGAGCTGGATAATGAAAACACAACTAATTCGTGGAACAAAAGAAGTTCATATCTGTTCTGTTCTGAATCTGTGAATAGCATACATTTTATTTACTTTGTTTTACTTCTTGTACCAAGATGCAGGGATAGGCGTGCATACTTATCCTCGTCTCTTACCCCTATGCAAGAAATTTCTAAAGGTCTCGAGATGTCACAGTGTATCTGTGCTCCTATGTCAGAGTTCTAGTTTGTGTACTTATCCACTGCTTAACATCTCCCAGTATTTAGCATGGTTGTATTTACTTGTATCATTGTAAGTCCAGTATATTTTTTTTAAAGCCTTCCTTTGCTTTGAGACCAACCCAGTGTAGTCAAGGGGTAAATGGCAATGTAGAGCAGCAAAAGTTATGTCAGGTGGCCTTTCTGAAAGTCTTGGACTATAAAAATATATTTTTATTTTCTTTCAATTAGTGTGAGCCATTGACAGAATGCTACTTCACACTATCAGTGGTGGTTAAGAAACAAAGGAAGAAATCTTTTTGTGATAGAGCATTCACTTACATGACAGGTAAAGCTGCAAAAGAGGCAGAGGCAAGTTTACGAAGGCAGCGTAGGCTGTTGCGGACACAAGTGCTGAAGCAGCTTGTTGTTGGTGCTCGTGTGGCCAGGGGGCTGGACTGGAAGTGGCGTGATCAGGATGGCAGCCCACCTGGCGAAGGCACTGTCACGGGTGAGCTACACAATGGTAAGACACTCTTCATTACCAGGTATTAAAGTAGGATAAATACAAGCAGTTTCTTGTATGCTGTTTGAAAATAGAGAGATATAAAGTAGTGTGTTTGATTTCCCCTTTGAGTTGTGCATTCTTTGGTCTTTGGTTGTAGATGATTGTTGCCATTTCATAGTGTTGTGGTGGGCAGATTTCAGTCATTTTCGCTATTAGTGTGGTAAACAACTGTTCAAAGGTGCCAGAAACTGAATACAAGAGGATGCTAACACCAAATACTTAAATACGCAAGCTGTTGAGAAAAAACTTAAACTGCCATTGACATACCTGTTTATGATTTGGTTAGGCAAAGATTAACGTTTTTATGCAAATATTGGGTGTCTCTACATGTTACTGGTGAAGGATAATCAATTGTGACTAATATTGTTACTAACTATGTTTTTATATGTAAAAACAAAGATGATGTGACTTACCGAACGAAAGCGTGTTTGTGTTTGTTTGTGTGTCTATCGACCTGCCAGCGCTTTCGTTCGGTAAGTCACATCATCTTTGTTTTTACATATATTTTTCCCACGTGGAATGTTTCCCTCTATTATATTAACTATGTTTTTAATTTTCCTTAAACTGGCATGGAGGATATAAGCTAATGCTGAAATAATACTGTTCATTTCAGAGGTGTGGTGCAGGAAAATGACTTTCTTCTAATGAATGTCATGATATGGTTGCTAATAATTAAACGAGCCACATATTAACAGCCTCCCGTGTTGATAAGCTGTTTGTGCAATTCTGAGAGATTTTAAAAAACGAATAGTTCTGTGTTATTCTTATTGGGTTGGTGTTCAGGAATGAGACAGAATTATGAAGCTGTTGCTGAAAAGTGGAGAGACCCGAGTTAGTAGGGTGAAAAGGCGGTAGAAAAAATGACTGAGGACTCAACTTTATGGTGATGTTTCGTAAATGAAATAATCACTTAAAAGATGAAAGAAAAAACTGACTGCAAACACATGTTGTTTTGAAAACAATGATGGTTTGTATCTTGAAGTATCCTCCAGCACTTAATCTTATTTAAATTTTAATTGTTTTCAAAACATAGATGAAATATGAAAGTGATATCAAGTGAAAGTTTCTTTGTACGTGAAAAGTATAGAGATTAATATGTCGATTGACATAGCAGATCAGTCAATTAATTGTGATTGTGACACAGTTTCATGCTCATAAAGTCACTGAACAGAGTTTAAAGTGCTAAGCACCATAAAATTATTGGATAATTGTCATATTTTCTTTGAAATTGCTGATATCTTGGAGGAAAAATTGAATGGTTAATGATGTATCCATAGTGATATTACAGGGTGTATACGACCCGGGAGATCCGGGAAAAACCCAGGAATTGTTTAGAATTCTGGGAATTTTTCATTGTTTTAGTTTTCAGTTAAATTTTTGTGATTTTGACTGGTAAGAACCAATACTCTAACAAAGAATATTATTGTATCCTGCTATTGCAGAATAATACTGCAACAACAAAACATGAACGAGAGGAAAAAAAAGAACGAAAATAAAACTTAACTTGCAAAGGAAATGAGCCATATACAACAACAAAACACAGTGCTCATACAAGCGTCTGCCAACAGCAAAGTATGTCAAGGGCTTTAGGAAGACTATGCAATGCTTCATAATAACAAACTGCCTCCAATGAGCCTTACGTGACAACTGTTTAAATTAGATTCGTTTGAGCAGTTGCGGGCGGGCTCTTGCGCATGCACAGTTGAGTCTCGTATTAGTAGTACCGTCTTTTGCTTCTGGTTACGTAAGCATGGCTGGCGCCCCTACTTAATTTTGCACCGGTTCGGAAATATAGTAAATCTGGCGCTGATGCTCAGAGCAGTCTGAGTTGTGATGGGGAGATGGGTCGTATCCACGTGAACTGTGTTTAAGTTCAGTGATTTTGTTGTTTCCTCTTTGTTTGTTGTACTCACATTAAATGATGACAAACGGATTTTTGCATCCGGGTGTTATCAAATGAATTAAAATACGTTCGCATAATTACGAAAGACTAAAATATGTTATTAGTTTTAGATTTAATTTCGACCTTCCTGACAGTCAATCATTAATCGCCTTGCAGAACAATGAAGTTATTTTTGTCGGTTTGCTAAAGAGATTTGGCTTTCATTAATCTTTTCTGCTTTATTTGAAACGAAATGTTTAATTTCACACTATTGGCTAGTTTCAACTGTTGGCTGCATTTCAAGTGCACGTATGTCATTGTGCCATAATAAAGAACTAAACATGAGATAATACAGTACTGGTAGTCCAAGAAAATTTACATACGAATCTGGACATATGAATGTGCATTTTAAGCCGAATTATGCATTTTAGTATGGTTCACGAAATTCCGATGCTCTTGAAGTATCCTCTGCAGTCATGTTTCTTTTATGACATAATGTAAGATCTTTTAATGTTTTACACGTACGAACATATGGGCTTCCTGCGTCATTGTAGCTGTGTAAGCACGGTGACGCCTATTATCTGGCGCTCTCTTCCAACTGCTGAAACGAACCTATTTCTAACATGTCGCAGGAAAATATCGCGAATGGTGATTTGAAAAGCGTTACATTCAAACCAAATTTCCTTTTATGCAAGATGAACTATGTACGATGAATTTCTTAAATCACAAATCGTTTGACTCTCATTTAAAAATGAACTCTTTGAGGACAACCATTTAGAAGAATTTCGAGCCCAGAAGATCAGACATTTACGTCATTATTAAAAATTTTACTGGCACATTTGTGTGATGTATCTTGAAGTGTATCATGATCAAAAAAGATCAACATTATATGTGGAAGCTTAGCTTCTCTTCCAGCTTATTAATCTTGGAGACCAATATTATATGTGAATGCTATGTAACTTGATTTAAACCATTAACTTTTCTTATTTGTGTGTTCGTGCTACTTAAGAGTGATCTTGTTATTGGCTGACATCACGTGTCCTATGTTATCAGCTGGCGACATCACGTGACGAGCTATGACTGGTTTACAAAAGCGCATTACAATCTCGATTTCAATGCTTCGGAAAGTGACATGCGGTGTATGGTGGAATTCAAATTTATACCTTCATAATACGGAAATATGCAGTGTACATGTTGCTGCACATCAAAGGTCTTTCAAAACGTTTTTCCCCCATGAGTTTTGTTTTCTAAAGTGCCGGGAAATTCTACGATGGTATATAAAACCATAAACATTCAAAGAATTGATGAGTTTTACAGTGCCGAGGAAGAGTATACTGTCTCTTAACACGGAAAAAGTGTATTTTCCCCCAGGAGAAAGTGTATTTTTAACCGGGATATCTGGGAAAAATCTGGGAATTTTTTTTCCTTGTCCATGTATACACCCTGTATTAGTTGTGATGGTGTCTCAAAATTACGACGCTGCAAAATGCCATCACTCACAATTTATATACTGTGCTCTTGTGACTTGAAAAACAATTACCTCTGTTTTCCAGCACAAATAAAGGTTAATTGCCCTAACATTGTGCAATTTGAAGCAAAGTTACACGTTCTCTGCAGCTTTCGAATTGTTACAATAGGCCATTCAAAGTCAATAAGTAAGTAAAAGTTCCTCGTTCCAGTCCTAGATGGGCCAGTTGGTCCAACCACCCACCATATCATCTTATGAAGTAGTGTCATTGGATGTGGTATGGAGGAGCATGTGGTCAGCACACTGCTCTGCTGGTCGTTGTAGGGTTTCTTGACCATGGAACCGCTACTGAATGGTTGAGCAGTACCAAAAATTGAACCCTGATCCCCGCATGGACAAAAAAGGTCCATGTGTAATTAAAATACACTTTCCATTGGTTGATGTGTTTTTCGAAATGAAATGTAAACCTCGACAAAAGATTTGAATTGAAGTATCGCAGAAGACGGTGATCATTTTCTTAGTGAATTTTTAAGGGGCATTCAAATGAAACCCGCTCACTAGTGTAAAGTAACGGTAACAATTTTACTAACTCAAAAATGTAGTTTACACACAGTACACATACTCAAAAATAGTGCCAAAACTGTTGGCACATTTATCCCATTGCAACACTAGCCGGTCGATACTGTCATTGAAGAAGCTAGTAGGCTGCTGTCAGATCCAGGCATTAACGGTGTGGGTGGTGCCCACGCAATACCCAGTAATCGATGGATTTCGTCTACAGTGATTCTGCGGTTGTCAAAGACTAAAGCATTCACTTCCGCAAACATTTCCTATGTGGTGACATCATGAGTCTGTTTAGGACGAGCATAGTCTTCCAGTGACGTGCGCCCCTCAAGGTATTGTTTGCGCCATTCCACAACTCTTGAATGACTCTGACTCTACTCACCGTACACAGCCCTCGTCCGTCGATACATTACACGACCTCCAGCTCCCTCCACTGCCAAAAATCTAATCACTCCTCATTGTTCCTGCTTACTCGCCTGCATGTTTGGTAGTGGATGATAACTTGTATATCCACCTTCTCTTCGGCGTGAAACCACACTGGTACTATGTAACATCAAATGGTGCGCACGTGTGAGTCTCTCTACCAATAGGTGGCGCCACCATACTCACAGTTATGTGGTCCCACCTTAAGTGTAGGGCAAAGGTAGACGCACTCACCAGGTTTCATTTGAATGAACTTCATACATTGAAGGAGTTGATGGTAGGTTGCAAAAACTTGTTTAGTGATAAAATAAGTATTTACATAGTGTGACAGAAATGTAAATTAGGGTTACAGTGGTGTAAAGAGATAGTAAATTCCAACTTCACTTTGTCATGAAATGTGTGTTTTTATTACATAACACATAAGTAAAGACATAAGAAATATATGCTGTTGTATAGCTGTAGTAGGAAAAAAGGTTGATGTATAACGTAGTGGCTGGAGCATCAAAGGAAACAGTTTGTGAAGGCATAAACGATATTTTAATGTTTACTTTCCAAATTTATTAAGTAAAGCATACCACTGACTTCAAGAAATAGTGTGTTAGTATGGTTAACATGATAGAAATAAACTACTAATACCTACTTGTGCTTAAAAAGATATTGTTAGCAGTGATGAGTTTCTTGTCATCTCTTATTAAAAGTTTAAAAAAAAAAAAAAGTTGGAGAGATTGTTCCTTGTATCTTGTGAAGTGTGAAAGGCAGTTACATTAAATAGAAAGTATTTTACTAATAAAAACAGATTAATTACAGGATCTGTGTGAAATCAAGAGACTAAATTATTCTCTGGAAAGTACAAACATAATAATCTGTTGAGAAATTAAATCATCAATCATTGTTTGGTTTGCATCAGGAATAAATCTTCTAATAATGAGATGTGTAGGTTATTAATTTCATATTTCTGAATGAAATTTATTTTTCTGATAATTTTCAGAGTACTGTCTTTGGTATGTTAACAGTTTTAAATGTTGTGAAGAAAATAGAACTATGATATTGAGCCTATTTTGTAGAAATAATGTGTTAACTTTGTCATCAGATTATGCACTATAGTAATTGGTTCACCAGTACCACTGGAGCAATGTTTACGACAATTGAACACATTGTCTGCACATAGAGTATTTCAGTTTAATGTTCATTTTAGGTAGGTTTTGCTCTGTATTTCAAACACATACTGTAAGGTTGAGATTTAGTTCTTGTATAAATATTATACCTGCTTCTTTGCATGAGTATCCAAATAAAATGAAATGTTTAAAACTTTTTTTTCACCTTCTCCCTAAATTACCCTTCTTGCTGCATTTTTTGTTCATTCTTTTTATGCTTATGTACACCTATACATTGTACTTGCATGTTTTGATGTTTTTACAAATACAGCGTTCCAAGAAATATTTGACACAACTGGTAATGCGTTAGTTGAACCCTTCATGTTACCAATTACAATGTTTCTGCCCTTTAACATTGAATTCCTCCTCATTATAGAGGTATGATTTTTATAGTACACGGACAAATTAAAATTTGACAGATTTCATTTAAATGCATATTGTTTTCCCTTGTTTCATTAATTGAGATTTTCCACTAAAAACCACATGAAAACAGTTGTGGTTATTTGGCTACACTCTGCCTGAAAGTCACTAATTTCCATTGTTAATGACTTAAAATTAGTTGAATCGTAGATGAAACTTCTGTCTGAAAGTCAATAATTTCTGGTGTTAATGATTTAAAATTAGCTGAATTATAGCTAAGTTTCAGTGACTGGGAGAATAATATTGCACTTATCAATATTGAACCTGTCTTTGGGTGGCGGATCTATTGGGTAAAATTATAGATATGAGGCATTATTTAGGAAGAGATTGTCATAATTTTTCATTATGTTTGACACTCAAAATAATAATAATAATAATAATAATAATAATAATCTCCCATCTTATTGTCCTACTTGTTAGCAGCCACTTCTACAATTTCTATTACGGGCAGCTGATCATTTTAATCACCAGGGGTGGCGGGGGGGGGGGGGGGGGGTTATGCAGGCCCTTTTCTTTTCTTTTTTGACAAGCTTTTCAATCTGTTGCTTTCTCCCATTGTTCCTGCAGTGAAAAACGATTACAGCTTCATAAAACTGCATGCTGCATGGTAACATTCACACCTGGTGTGACTGGCAGTTATTTCGACAAGATGTTTTTACCACATTGAATATTTAATCACAATGTATGGACTGTGTGCTTCGATGCTTATGGCTTTGTCGTGAATGAACT
The DNA here is from genome assembly GCF_023898315.1 of Schistocerca nitens. Lineage (NCBI taxonomy): Eukaryota > Metazoa > Arthropoda > Insecta > Orthoptera > Acrididae > Schistocerca > Schistocerca nitens. The sequence goes on along the minus strand of NC_064620.1, from coordinate 103,746,859 downwards.
TGTACCACATATAATCTTATTTTCCTTGACACCCATCTACTTTTTGCTTCCGATTTCTTCACTGCTTTGAGGTTATGCATGTGTCTTCACAGAATCTGTTTGTATCCCGTTTGTGTTGTAAATTGAAAAGATGTTACGTCTCTGCACTTTTCCTGTTCTGCACATGCTCATGCTAATGGGAGACTGGACGATGGCAGTTTTTGTTTGTTGTTAATCTCTTCTGATATATGTATTTGTTAGATTATTTAAAATTCAGTCTGTGCATATTAAATATAAAATATGCTTTTCAGTGTCTCTTATTGCTCACAAAGTTGACTGATACATTTTAATTACAGGTTTGATGTAGAACATCGTACTTACATTTTAATTATAGTGATTGCTATTGTGTTTGTAGTTTTCAGAAAATAGTCCACAGTACAAAAGTGATTTTGAGGCCCCCAGAATGAGTTGAACAAAACATTGAATGCATTGGTATAAAGTAGGATATGTAGTTCGTTTTGATACAAACAGTAATTGAAACAGTAGATCTTAAATTTGACCATTAATTTCTTGCCTATATGGGCTTCATATCAGAATCTTCCATGCCATTTTGGTCTTTTTGCTATGTTTACCTTCGTTTCTACAACCACACCCTTTCATACCTGCAGCAACTGTCAAACAGTGGAAACTCCAGGTTGGAATATCAACAATTTACAGAAAAGGTGGATTACTACTTACCATAAAGATGACGCGTTAAGTTGCAGATAGGCACAACTAAGACATTTTCACACTAGCTTTTGGCCGCAGCCTTTAGCAGAAAAAGAAACCCACACACATTCATTCAAACAAGCAAGCACACCTCACACACGCGACTGCCGTTTTCAGCAGCTCGGACTGAACTGCAGCTGTCATATCCCTGTGGGAGACCCAGGTGCAAGACCTGCCTAATCTACTCATCCAGAACTTCATATTCCAGTCCTGTCACAGGCCTAGCCTACCCCATCTCAGGCCAGGCCACCTGTGAAAGCAGCCATGTCATGTATCAGCTGTGCAGCAATTATAGCACAGCTTTTTATATTGGCATCACTACCAACTAACTGTCCACCTGGATGAACAGCCACCACCAAACTGTGGGCAAGATCAAAGTAGACCACTCTTTGGCACAACATGTGCAACTGAAAATAACAGGTTTGATTTCAGTGGCTGCTCCACTACCTGAGCCATTTGGATCCTCCCCTCCACCACCAGGTTTTCTGAACTGTGGAGCTGGGAGTTGTCCTTACAACACATACTCCACTCCTGAAATTATCCCAGCCTCCACCTATAGCAACCTACTGTCCCCACACCCACTACCCAAAAGTTACCACCCCCTGCGTTCTGTCACCTCCTCTCTATTCTGGTCTCCCACCATCTTTGTCTCTGCCAACACACCCACTCATCTATCCCTTTTCCCACTCCTTTCTCACTCTCCAATTCCCCCCACCCCCCACCCCCCTCCCCCCTCCTCCCCTCCTCACAACCTACTGACACTGCCTATTGGCAGTCTAGTCCCTGTGTGCCACACAGCGCTCTTCTCGTCCCCTCCCCTCCAATACCCTGTCATCCTTCCCCTTCCCTGCCCCTTCTAGATTGCTGCTTCCATTCTATGTGACAGCTGGACTCCAGCTCGTGCTGCTGGAGATGGCTGTCTTGTATGCATGAGACGTGAATGAGTGTATATGTGTTTCCATTTCTGAAAAAGGTTGTGGCCAAAAGCTAAAGCGTGAGGTGTTTTTTTTTTCATTTTTTTTTTTTCATGTCGACAACGTAACAGGCCATTTTCACAGTAAGTAGCAATCTGTCTTTTTCTTATATTGTTCACAGCAACTGTGTGTTTTATAGTGGATTCCCATGTCCACCTTCTGTCCCCATATACTCACATGCTCCACAGTCTCCCACACCTTGTTCCTCAGATGGATATCCAATCTTATCCCCCAACCCTCACTCGTCTACTTTTGGCTCTTACATGGAAACCCATCGCCCCCTCCACCCTTTGTCTCTCTCCCATCTTGAATCCCTCCCCAATCCCTGTCTCTCCCCACTAGCCTAGTCCCTATATCCCCCCACCCACCAACCTTGTTGTTAAGTGTCCAGTACTACTACCCCCTTTCCCCCTAGGATACCAACCATTTCATTACTCACCTCACATTTGCCTCTTGCACCCCTACCTATAACCCTCTGCCAGCCCCCTCCATATGCGTAAGGGGGAGTGGGTGATTAGATCTCCCCCCCCCCCCCCAAAGTCCTGGTCCTAGTTGTTTCCTTACATAATGTGAAGATGAAGCAGTGATCAGTCAGCAAGAAGGTTTTTATCTGAGGTGAATGTTAGTAGAAGTAAGTGTTCTGTCTTGCCATTCATCATCATCATCATCATCATCATCCTCTCTAAGTAATCCAGTTGTGTCTCCCACCATACGAACAAAATTCATTGCTAATAAACAGGTTCAATGCCTAAAATGTACAAAAACTATGAAAATCAGCCCATTTTTAGATTTTTAATCAGCATCAGGCAATGCCAATGCAGATTTTTAGAGCATGTCTTGCTTCTGTGTCCTATGGCTTGTGTGCTTTTTGCACCCTAGCTGCCATGTGACCCCTCAAACTTATTCTTTCCTCCTTTCCATTAAGGGAAATAAAAAGAATGAAAATCACTTCACACTTTTAACCATTAATACATTTCTGAAACACATTGTTTTATACATGTCAGTTTTTTAAATTCAGATGTATTACTTTTGAAGCACTTATTCGTGTTTTTCAATATGTAATGGACAAATTTATTTATAGTGTTAATAACAGGGCAGAAAGACCCACACTACATGAAAGATGCAGGATTTTATTATACTCCCAACATTCTAGTGAAGATAGTAACAGTCAATTTATAGAGAGCAGACTCTTGTGCATGTGCAGCTTGTGCTAAGGTTCAGACTGTCTACTGAGGTGCATTCCACCACCTGCCTTCATATTACTAATCCGATGGGCCCATACATTGTGATGTTAAACACTAGTTTCCTGTTACAGCCTAATCAGTTGTTTCAAGGAAAGAATTATACCACCAGAATTTCAGATCCTTTATCGTCTTACTTCAGTTGACATAAAACAGTCTTTTGCTGTACTACATTATCATTCTTATATTATGCTGGTCACCACTTACCTTCAGGTGGCACAACACCCAATACAGATTTTTTTTTTTTATTTTGGGGGGGGGGGGGCAGCAACACTCAGCTTTTGGAGCCTCTCAGCTCTTGCAGTGACAGGTTCCTTCTCCTGGCCAGAAAGCAGAAAGTATTTGGGGGTAGGTAATAAAAAAAATATGCTTTATGCTAACTTCAGTTCAGAGGTGTATAAGAACAGCCTTAGTTCTTGCAAAAGACGATCATTTCTTGGAAGTGCTTTGTGAATGAACCACTATCGTTTGTTTTTGTTCATCTTGGAACACCCAAGCAGTAAATGGCTTCCTAGTTTTCACCCATGAAGATTTATGCAGACTTTGCATTTCCTCAATAGTTTGTTGAGCATTTCCATATGTCAGTGGACACAAGCCTTTTCTTGAGCTTAATCAAATTACATGGAATCTATTGGGAACATACTTTTTTCACAACTAAGTGTTCAAACTTAAACAAATTATTGCTGTCTTAAATATGCATAAGGATGCCTCCATGTCGTATTTAGTCGCATACTGATCCTCCTCACTCATGTTGTGCATGGCATCAATTTTTTTGTAAACAATCAAGTGATTTTAGTTAACTTCACTAAGTACATAACAGACAGAAACATGACTGGTAAGGAATTCTTCAGAACAATAATTGTAAGAGGTCTTTACAGAAGATAACTGAGTACCAAAATTCATTAACCATTGTTCTCGTGTTAGATTTTTACAGAAAATGCTAAAAAAAGTATCATTCAATGAAAACCTTTGCATGAAGTTTCCATTTTTCACAACACTGTTTCTGTGAATACTTACTGCAAACAAACTGCTCACCCAGTTTCTGCTGTTTTAGCAATAACAAATGACATATTCACAGTCAGTAATAACATCACATTTCAGTAGTGCCATCTAATGGTCGTAAATCTGTTATATGCTCACAGGTTGATTTTAATGACAGAATGCTGTGCAATTGATGCTCATATCGATGACAGTTTGTTTCCTTTTCTTCTTTTGATGTGATTACCCATGGAGCTAGTCAGTTGTAGAGATGACTGCAGTTCAAAGTAAATCAGTATTTTCCACATAGGCAGTTCGTGTTAAATTTGAGAAGAAAAGCTCCAAGTACCTGAAGAATCTTTAATACTCTTAAATTTGCTTCTGTAGCGACCAGTAAGAAACCAATTGTTTAGAAACGAAATGTAGAATAATGGAGACCTTCATATGTAAGCACTTGTAGCTACATACACTTCGTGATGCCACTACCAATACTGCCGTTCCCTTCCTACTGAAGAATAGTGGTCAGATAAGTATGTAGACAATTTCAAAACATGATTGTCTTCCAATAGAGTACTTACGAATGTGTGTATGAATCTTACATTAAACTGCTGTATAACGTATTTCGTACATTAATTGGGTGTATGTTAGTATGGGTCTTTTTGCAAAGGTTGAAGATTCATATAAATTCTTCGTGTAGCTAACAATTAACCCATTAACTTCAGGTCTTCTGTAACACTATGTGTAGGCTTTTTGCTGTGGCGGATCTCATTATTAAAATCTTCTGTGTCAAAGTTCTCAAAGGTTCTTTAAAGGTAGATTTACAAAACTGCACATCATAACAGTGATGTGATGTTAAAATATATAGGCTGCCCAGTGTTGTGAGGGTCTAACTACTGTTGATAAATGAGTCTACGCTCTCACGAAAAAGGTGTTCATCGTACAGGCCATAGTTGATCCCGTCCTCTAACCACACTCTGTGGGCATAATGTTCTTTACAACAATGTCAGCAACAAAATGTGGGGAAAAGGGAAAAAAAAAGAGGAATGAAGAGTAAAAGAAATGTTGTCATTTTTGAGTACATGCCAGTTTTGGAGTATCAGTTAAGAGACACTCATAAACTGGTTGCAAAAATAAATAGTAGTGATACAATTTACTCATTACTTCCACTGTGGAGATCCTAGCAGGATACTTGTTACCTCCTTTTTTCGAACCGACTTCTTCGGAGCCCCAAATAATGCAGCAGGACTCTAAAATAGTTTTGAATGTGATTACCTTGACAGGTGTACTGCTCTTTCCCAGAACCCTCCCAACAAACCCAAGTCCTCTGTTTGGTGCCCTGTTATTGATTTCACATTTTTAATTCATTTTAAATTGCTTGTTAATATTACCTCCAAGTATTTTAACAATGCCACGTGATCTGAAAGTTTTCCACTAATGGTGCGGTTTGATGCTAATTCTTGCTCTGGGTTGAGCATTTTCTCGTGGTTCCCTCACCCCCACCAGTAAGCAGAGTTTTCATTCAGTATCCCATGTGTACAGCAAAATGTGATGTAGCTTAATGCTTTTTGAACAGCACTTGTTGCACTTGGAGACTGCCAAGTTCAGTGTGGGGTGATGTATATTTTCTTATTTATTCAAAGAATCCAGCAGGTTTGTGTGCTTTTTATGTATTGTGTAAAGCTCCTGCCCACGAATGTCATCAGATAAGTCATTTATAAACAATAATGATCTCTCCCCCCCCCCCCCCCCCCCCGCCGCCCACCCCCCTCCCCCTGCATTTAAAGATTCACAGTACTGTGTTTGCAAGACTGTAGACATTATTTCACTGAGGTATCTGATTTTGTCTATATTCTGGGTGAGCTGTTAAGTAAGATGAAAGTTTAGTAATAAAAATCTTAAGTTTGCTAGGTAATCACTCAGAAACTGAAAACACATTCCAAACTTAGAGGGTTTCTCAGGTAAACAGGAATGTGATGGTTTGGCAATTGCTTTTTTCCTTACTTGTTGTAGTCTAAGAGCTTCTGATATTCTTTTATTCCTTGCTGTAGTTGTTTTCATTATACTAATTAGTCTGTTGCTATATTATGTATTCAGATATTAAGTACAGACCTATCTGTGTTGAGTTTGTTCTTAATGATCTCCATTTTATATAAAATAAATGGTGCATAGAACATAGTGTACAAATCTTACCATCACAGAGAACCAGAAAGTATCAGACATTAGGAAAGCCCTGGATCTTCATTAGTGTGCTTCCAAATAAATTCATGTATAATTTGAGAACGTCCTCTGAAGTTAAGTGAGAAGGTTAAGGCTGCAAATCTGTAACATTCTTCTTTCTACTGATTGGCCAATCTCCTCCTACTTTTTTCAGTGTGTTACCTTTGCCTTCTTTGGGGATGACTACTGAGTCTTAATTTTTACAGATTTATGTGGTTCTTGCCTTGCACTCTATTCACAGGCTATTGATTTCTATTCTTAAAAGCTGACTGCCTGACTGCATCCCTCAATTATAACATTGCTTATCCTTTTAAGATACACAGTCATAATCAATTTAAATGTCAGTTGTGCATGTTTAAGTAGAGATATACAAGCATATCTTGTGTACCACCATTCATGCCCAACAAAACCAAACTAAATGTTTGACATACTTCTTGTGTCTGGAACTTGACAGTTTGTTTTGGGAAAGCTAGAAGAAAGGACAAAATTCATTTTTTCCCCAGTATTGTTTGTTTGTATTAAAGGGGGGGTTTGTGTATGGCTGCATTTTGCAGGCAGTGTGTGGACAGCTCTTGTAATAGAAAACTGGTGGTGGAAGGGAGAAATGTGGCTTGAAGTCAAAGACTAGTGTACGGATTAATTTTTTCATCACGGTATATGAATTTGTAAAGCGAGGAGAAGGAAAGTGGATAACTGTACATTTCATTAGCTTTGGTATGAGAGTACTGTTGTGAAAGTCAGTGGCTGTACTTGTTTCCTGATCTGAGCAACAGTTTTGATCTAGTACCCAACTTCATTTGCGTTGTTTTCTCTAGGGATATGGGTAATTTGTTTCCATTCTGGGGAAGGTTTGAGGAACAACATGAGATTTTAAGTACATTATATTTTGTTTCACTTGCATGTAGTTCTTTTAATCCTTCTCTTTGTGCAAGCAGCGTATATCAGATTAATTGCTCTGCTACATCGTGTCTTTACCAGAAAACTATTACAAGGCAACAAGGTTTAATATAATACTGTCCTTAGCAAAAGAACATTTTAAGGTAAGTTTTATTTGGATCAGTTCAGTTGCATTTCAAGTAGAAATAATGTCATCTTTAGAATGCTGCTACTGTTATTTTGATCATTGTGTGTTACTGACACCATATCAGAAGGAGCAGAGAGATAACATACAACTGATGTCACTTAGCTAAATGTCATCTAAATGGACAAAAAATCTGACCTTGCAACCAAGATTTTCATCTCTGCAAATATGAAATAGGAACAGCAAGCAAAGCACCAATTTCTATTGCCAAAAAAGTGAGACATAAAACCTTACTGGAAAAGAGGAGCTTCTCGTCCAGGCTTTGAATGGCCAAAGGGTGTCGACTGGCGGCCGTGTCATTCTATGCCTTGTGACGTCGTGCAGCTGTGGTGTGAAGGAGCATGTGGGCAGCACACAACTCTCCCAGCTGTTTTGCTGGCATTCCAGACCTTGGAGCTGCTACTTCTCAATCAAGTAGCTTGTCAGTTGGTATCACAAGGCTAAGCACACCCTGTACCAGCCCTCCCACCTGGGAAAATTCCTCGGCAGTACCAAGAATCGAACCCAGGTCCTGTGCATGGCAGCAGTCTTCGCCCACCACTCACCTATGGAGGTGGACGTAAAACTCTGAGGACAAAAAACATTCAAAACAGATTTGTGCATAATTAAAAATTTTGCACTAAGATTGATTGTAAGTGCTAAATTTTCGTCTTGAGGTGCCACAAAGAGCAAGTTTTTTTGGTTTGCCTTGGACACTCCTGATATTGAAAAGCATTAGAATCTGTTATTGTTTTAGTTGTAGCTGCTGTTGCTGTCTTCCATTTTTTGTGACGACTATCACAGATAGATTTCTGAGACACGTTAATAATTTGATTAGACATTTTGTTTTGGTGATGGTTATTGGCACTTTCAGGTGTTTTTTAAAATATAATCTCTGATATAGGAACTTTTTTTTTCAAGTTATTGTATTAGTTATTCTGGTTGTTGATATTGCAGGAGGAAAAAAATATATTTGCTGATTCCACCTCACCTCTACTCCTTATGCTATAGTGTAGAATGAAACAGTTGGTGTATTTTGTCTTAAAAGGCAGGAGGTAAATGGCTGAAAGTAAGTGACTGTCAAAAATACATTGTAGAGGTAATTGAAAGAGGCACATGAAGTAATTTTGTTTCATTAGCATTTTTTAAATTCTTCAACTTGCAAATGCTAGTGATTACTAGTATAACATGATCTCCACCCATCTCGTAGGACCTTGTCCCTTCCACAGAGCAAAAGTTGACAAGATATTCATCTAGTCTGCGTGTTACTGTAAATCAAATTATAAAACTAGCAGATAATTAGTATTGAATGTTATACCAAGTGTGTTATTGTTGCTTTCGTACAAGTAACAGAAATGACTTGAATTCATTGGAAACATCTGAAGTTGCCTTCGTTGTTCATCTGGCCTGCCAGTACTAACAAACATAGTTCTCATTTTTCAGTAGTAATCTGTTTTGAAGACATTGTGAGTAGATAACTTTCTTCGAAATGAAGTCAAAGCTGCCGGCTTTATCCACTGAGCTTTTCTGAATATCACGGGACTCAGTTGTAGGTTCAGTTTGTGTAGACTTTTTTATTGAAACCTATTATATTTGATTAGCTCATAATATGACAAGATTTATTCAGTTCCTTGGCCACCAGTACTTACAATATTCCCATAGCACTGAAATACAAGGATGGATTATTTTCAGTATTGGTAGTTGAAAATAATTAAAGTGCAATAGTGTGTCATTCTTTGTCATCCTGTCTGCCAGAATTGTCACTAGTGCTCTTTCATGACATATCAGGAATGATGATGTGGAGAACTGAAAAAAGTTAGCACATACACACACATACCCCTTGATGTATATTTGAACACACAAAATACATTCTGATATAGAATGCACACTACACATCTTTTCACATACCTGTAATATTTCATTATTGATGGGAGATCGCATAAGTTCTTCCAGACAAGAGTTTCAGGGGATTTGAAAATAGCCACGTAAGTTAAGAGTTCCTAAATGTGTTTTATTCTTAATTTACAACTTCATGGTTGCTTCCTCACTACATTGTTCAAAGTTTGTGTCTGTTTCCGTGATATGTTTGTGTACTTTGCCATGCAATGTAGGGAATGCTGTCTCACCCCCTCTGGTCTCTCCCTCCTTTGCCCTGGTCCACTACCTAAACATATTTTTGAGGCACGCACTCTTGAAACACTTCTGGCCTCTGTAGGCTAGTGTTTTTACACTTTGAAAACATCCATCCTTTAAAACCTCTGTCCCACCCTCTTCAAATACTCTTACAAATCTCTCTATGCATGCCTGTGTGCTCAGGTATGCGTGCATGCATGCCCAGTCGCGTGCACGCACACACACACACACACACACACACACACACACACACACACACACACACACACAGAGAGAGAGAGAGAGAGAGAGAGAGAGAGAGAGAGAGAGAGAGAGGAGCTACATCGTATCCAAAGACATTTAACATTTTCCAATTTGATATCCTTTATCCTAATGCATTCATAAACAAATGAAATATGTGAGGAAGTATTTTTCATATTACAGTAATGAAATTGGGCTATTATTACATCTAATTATTTGTTAAACATCCACCACCACGAGTTTTTTAATTTCTTTCGAAGTAATTTCATACATGCAGAAATAAAAAGCTCTCTGTGTCACAGATAAAGGAGTGCTTGAGTTTTCTATTCTGCATGTAATTTTCACTAACCTCCTTGCTGGCTGCTTCAGTCTTCTAGATAGTGGTAATTAGGAAACAGTACTATTATATCTGAAGAGAGCCCTAAGCACCATGCATTTTCAGAACTGTTAGATTCTTCAGGGACAAGTTCAGGGAGGTGAGTTTCACCTACATAAAGGTGCTTGTCAACCCATTCTGGGGGAAGATATGCAGTTCGTCCCCCTTCAGGGATGTGTGGTTGTATGTCAAAAGGCTGGATCGATGTCACGTGGGACCACGGAGGTTCCAACTCTTACCGCATGGGTGCTGAGGGAAAGTACGACCTTCGCCTGGCAGGAACACCTTCTGGGGCAGGGGTCTCAGATGCCGACGCACCCAAGACGCCGACAGCTCCTGCTGGTAAGCTCCCGACCTGTGCTCTCTGTCTACTTCTGAGTCCACTACTGTTCTGCATTGAGAATACTTCCTTGAATCAGAGAACAAAGACCTGACTGATAATCATGACAAACCATCTTTACTTCAGTGGAAAGGTAGGATTTTGTAACTGTTTTTGGTTCTGTATTTTTTAATTCCTTGCCTGGATAATCTTTTTCAGTACTTTGATCTTTAGAAGTCTGAATTAATCTGATAGTAAAGCTTCTCAAAGTGAAACCTTTGTCTACAGCTATGCAAAGAATCAACTCCATTAATGAAACAAAGGGAATATAGTATGCAGCTTATCATTTATGAACCTTGATTTTGTCCCAGTAGTTGAAAAACATAACAAGTATCTTCTTAGTAATGACTGAACTTTAATTTCTCCTTTTAAAGTAATGTAGAATGGATTTTTGTACAACACTATTATTGAGGAACTTTCTGCAGTAAGTTTCATTGTAAATAACATCATGGCTGTTGGTGTTGCTAGATCAGCAGTTAAAAATCCCTGAGCTCTTTATGAAGCAAAAAAGTAAGCTTTATTTACAATGAAACTGGTCCTTGTGCAAGTTACAAGACAATATGTGTATTTACCAAAGCACAGATTGAGTCAGAAACATACCCATTTTTATCTGAATACACTATTTATATGAGAACACAAAAAATTGTACACTTCTCATTAAAACAAGATAAAGTTTGTAAATTCAATTTTTAACTGATCTTCATTGTACTAATTAGAGACTTCTCTTAGAAGTTCTACATCACACAAACCAATATTTCTGCTGAGATAGCTATAATTTCTGTACGACCGGAATCTTGTTTGTCCACTATGTGAGAATGAAAGTAAACCTACATTGTGGATCAACCCCAACAAAAGACATTTTTATGTGTGGAGACAAATGCACATACCAAAATAAGAGTGTATGTATTAAGGGATATTTTTTGAACACCTAGCTGTAAGGTCTAGTTTTCTATTTTATAACATTCCAAAGTTGATATTAAAATATCGTACCTCCTAAAAAACAAGAAAAAGTGAATAAAACTGTTACTTTAACATAACAGTGAAGTTTCAGATATCTCTGTCATGGGTTCTCTGTTGATAATAAGCTACAGTTTCTCATATTTACATTTATCACCTGGATATAAATGTGCTTCACTTGTCTTTATCAGCAGCTAAAACCTACAATGCTCTGTATAGGATCACCACAAAATTGTTTACATTGCTGCGTTAGGATTATTATTGATAATTGGTGCATTGGAGCTAGTAACTTGTTGCAAGGTGCATGTGTGACAGCATTCATGTAATTTTAGTATCATTTGAAATCATGACTGTTATTCTGTGACTCACTTCCTACATAATTCAGCAGCTGAACCATTTCTTTGTCAACAAATAGCCTCCCCCACCTTCTCCCATGAGTCAGATATTTTGCTCCCACATTATAGCTGACTTTTCACAGTTGAAATAATGTTCTTTAGAAAACCTAATTTATGTATTTATGTCATTATTTATAGACAGTGTAGGCTTTTTATTTGTCCACGTATCTAAATCATTTTTCTATGAATTGATCTTACAAAGTCTAATTTGCTGTTGAGTAATAGATGCGAAACACAGTGGCCTAATGTTTAAGATAGTGCTCTTATGTTTCCTGTGGATGGAGGTAAAATATTTTTCAAATGATAGAGCACAGCAATCAGTCGTCCTTTTCTTTAAGATTTTATTAGGCAGATCTAGATTTCAGCTACTGCCTAACCATTATCAGTGCACTATCTCATGGTATCAATGCATGTCCTAGTTCTAGTAGTCATGAACGAACTTGACAGAGGCCCGAACAACAGGTGGCTGACATACTAGGACATGCATTGAAACCATGAAATAGTGCATTGATAATGGCTAGACACTAGCTGAAATCTAGATTTGCCTAATAAAACCTGAAAGAAAAAACAGATTGCTGTGCTCATTTGAAAGTCATATCACAGTTGTTAAGTGCACCCACTTTCCCAATGGAAGGTAACTTGAGGGGTAAAATATTTGTCGTCTTGGTGAAAATCTTTTTGAGATGCACCTGAACTACTTCTGGTGAAGCGTAGTTCCTTAAAGAATATAGCAGATTCATACCCACCTTTGTTAAACTGACCTTTGTATTTAGTGATATCTGTATCAAGACATTATACTCTTACTTTGGTTATAGTGCCTGGTACAAGGTGGCAGCATAATTATGCAATGTGCTGAAATTAAGTGAAAGTAATATTGTGAATATCTACATGTTACTTGACAGTATGACATTTTATCTAATATAAAATTTATTTTCTTTATCCTGTAGCCTTGGTTTTTCTATAGCAACTGAAATGTGAACATTTAAAGTGGACTCTCATACATTTATAAACATGCTTTCATCTGCTTACAGGGGTAAATATAATTAAAAATTCACATGCTATAATCATTTGTTCTTGTTTCTCGTACTGAATGTGGTGGTACAGTGGTTAACACATGGAACTCATAGTTGGGAGGTCAACGATACAAATCCTCTTCTAACCATCTAGATTTAGGTTTTTTGCGATTTCCTGAAATTGTTTAAGGCAAGTGCTGGGATGGTTCCTATGAAACACCATTGCTGATTTCTTTCATCCATCTTGTCCTATTCCAAGCTTGTGCTCCATTTCAGGACACTAAACTCTAATCTCCCTCCCTTGTTGTTACTCAGGTATTGTAGGACCAACAAAAGATTTTGCCATGTCTAACAACACACACATCAGAGATTAGGACACAAGAGTCATTACCGCATTTTTAACCGCAGCCTCTGTCATCAGTGTTGAAAGTGTCAAAAAAACTCTTTCACTTTGTGACTTTTGACTTTTAGTGGTCGTAGTGTATGCTCTTATTGCAGAAGCTAAATTGCTATTTGTATGTTAAAAACGGGTCTTTAATATTGAACATTGTCAGGAGATTGAGTATTATCGTTTGCAAAAGTTTAATAGATGTTAAGAGTATTATAAAGCCAATATTATTGATGTGTCATGTAAAGTTAATCAGCAGTTTTCAGAAAATGTGTTGTGGATCAGCAAATGAACCATACAAACTGCTTTCTGACTGATAATGTAGCTGTATTGCCCCTCAGATGTTAATACTTGGAAGTTAAAGTAATGAAAATGAAGTGGATCAAAACCTGGTGGTTTACACATTGGAGAGGCATAATTTCAACTAAGCTTACAAACTGAATTTTTGGTGTCTTCAATTCATCTCTACGCATGCAGTTCCCTCCCACCATTCCTTGATCATAACCGGAGCAGTGTGAAACAGTGAGTAATTGTCTCACATGGTGTGATACGGTGAATGTGAACATGGTGAGGAAGAGGGCAATGGAGGATAAACAGGTGTATTGAAAAGAAAAATCAAATTCGAGAAAATAGTAGCAGATTCTCGATGGGAACACAGGTAACTAAAAAGAGTACAGTAATAAGGACACTCTTTGAAGAATTGATTGCTAAATTCAGTAAGCAGTTAATACTTCCTCATCTGCAGGAAGACACATTGTAGAGATATTGCAATAAGGTCAATGGAACTGAGGATCCACATTTTGCAATCGAGAAGTCGTTTCACTCCCAACGGGTGACTGTGTGGTGTGCAATGTTCAGTCACAGAATAATTGGCTCGATATTCCTTGATGGCACGGTAACTACCGAACAGTATGTGAAGGTTTTGGAAGGTGATTTCATCTCCATTATTTAAAGTAATCCTGATTTCGACAATATGTGGTTCAAGCAAGACGGAACTCCACCCCATCAAAGCAGGGAGAGTATTTGATGTCCAGGAGGAGCACTCGGGGGACCGCATTCTGACTGTGGGGTACCCAGAGGTCAGTGGCATTGTCCTCAATTAGCCATATTCTCCATACCTGAGCACATGCTGCTTCTTTTTGTGGGGCCATATTAAAGATAAAAGTGTACAGCAATAACCCCAAAATCATTGCTGAGCTGAAAACAGCTATTCAGGTCATAGACAGCATCAGTGTTCTGACACTTCATTGGATTATGGTTTTGTCATGATGACGTGCATATCGAACGTGTCATAACCTAAATTTGAATATCTGTAGTCACGTTTACTTGTTGAATAAAGTGCATACACACTATAGTTTGTAACTAATTTACTTTTTTTTTCCCCAATATTGTTCAATAACTGTCACACTATACAAACTTCGAACTTTCTGTTTGGAATTGCTAGATTCTTTTGGTTAGAATATACAAATAATTCAAACTGTTCTGCAGTAATATTTGATATCTCTTTGTATTTCATTATACTCCAATTTGTAAATGTCACAGGAACTTTTTTTCTGGTTGCACAAATCCCCATCATTTAGTTATTAAGGATTCAAAGTCTATTTTATTTAACAAATAACAACATTAGTCTGAAACCAACTTCATGTAGTTGCAGTTATCTCAAACAGCTTAAATTTTCTAGGAAATATTTACATCACCCAGTAACAGAAGGAAATAAATACAGATGGCATATTACTTCTGTTTGGAAAAACATAGATCTTATAATCTAGCTTCAAATTCTTATAGTTGTTACTAAATATATTGCCCTTAATAAATTCTTTAATTGCGTATCGATACAATGAATTCTTTTCATTACTGGAAAAAAAAAAAAAAGAAAAAAAAAAAACACTGTAATACAACAATCAAAGTTAAATAAATGGAACATTATTTACTGTTAAGTCTTAAGAGATTTTCCTGTACAGTGTGTTTGTAGTCAGTTGTGGTTTATGTATAGAGTGCACGCCTTGGTGGGGGGCTGTCATAATTTATTTTTGTGTTGTATTCAGTTAAATAAAAGAAAAGTAGAAGTAGATCAAGAAAAGTTCTTCAGTATCAATAATTCAGGTGTTCATGTCACCATGTGGATAATGAAATCAGGGTGATTATGGAATGATTCAGCCAAATGCAGCATGCAACCACAACTTGTTTTTCCTTTAGATGCATAGTAATAAAATAATGTCACTTGAGGCACCTACAGTAACTACATCATTAACTGATTGCAGTAGAGGGTAAGAAGATTCACCTGTTGAATCACTAGAATATGGTAATTATTGCTTTTAATGGCTGAATGTCTCTCCAGCAACCCCTCTTCCCTCCTCCCACACACCCCCGTTACCCCTCTTCCCTCCTCCCACACACCCCCGTTACCCCTCTTCCCTCCTCCCACACACCCCCGTTACCCCTCTTCCCTCCTCCCACACACCCCCGTTACCCCTCTTCCCACACAACCCCGTTACCCCTCTTCCCTCCTCCCACACACCCCCGATACCCCTCTTCCCTCCCCCGATACCCCTCTTCCCTCCCCCGATGCCCCTCTTCCCCCGATACCCCTCGAGCCGCTTTTCCCTCTGTGCCCGCACCTGCCCCCTGTAAATTCTCTTACAGTGTGTGTAGATGTTTAACTTGGTATTTGGCAGCTACAGCAACACCAAGCAGTGGTACAACCCAGCAAACAAGCAGCAGTAAGGCCAGTGGAAAGAACGGAAGCAGCAGTGTTCTTGCAAGCCGCAAATCTAGTTCGACTCCGAGCCTGCCTGACGCTACTGAGGTTGGTGCAGCACGGGCATCTGTTGCAAGCACAGAACAAGCTGCATCAGCTGATAATCTTGCAGCAAAGGTAACCTTTTGTTCTAGTTATGTATTCTATACACATTTTAAGATCCTATCATTCATTCTGTCATTTTTAATGTGTACCGCTGTCCCCACTATACTGCCTCTGTGAGGGGGAGGTGTTTGCATGAATATCCTTTCACAGTTTATTTCTTCGTCTTGTATTCTTTTAGTGCAGGTTCACGGAAAATATGGTACGTAAAGAGACAGAAATGAAAGGTAATAGTAATGCGCACTACTACAAAATTTAAGACACCAATTTTAATCGTGCCTATAAAAATATTGGCAGCTAAATTACTAATGACAGCAAAATAAATATGGTATAAACTGTGTACTGCCAATAGAAAGGAGAAGCTAGATATGTTATCAAATATAAATTAAAGTTTTAGGAAGTATATTGTAAAGTTATTTGTCCGGAATACATAATAACCTTGTACATAAGAAGAGAAAAGAATATTTTTAAATGTGGTGTTAACAGAAGAATGCTGAAAAGTAGATGGGTAGATAAGTAACTAAAAAAAGTGGTAGAGTATTGATTTCAAGAGAAAAGTGACCTTGTTGGTTTTATTATGGTCTTCAGTCCAAAGACTGTTCGATGCATCGCTTCACAGAAGTGTATTGTGTGTATGCTGCTTCATCTTTATATAACTGTTGCAGCCTGTGTCCATTTGAAACTGCTTACTCTACTCAAGTGTTGGGCTCTCTTTACAATTTCTAACTTCTATGTTTCCTTACATCATCAAATGTTTCATCTTTGATGCCTTTAGAACTGTCCTATCGACTGATCCCTTCTTTTAATCAAGCTGTGCCAAAAATTTTTTTTTGCTCAATTTGATTCTGTACTTCCTCATTAATTATTTGCTGTATCCATCTAATCTTCAGCTTTTTTCTGCAGCATCACTTTCTGAAAGCTTCGATTCTCTAGTGGTCTAAACTGTGTATTGCCCATGTTTCAGTTCTAGACAAGGCTATGTTCAGGACTAATACATCTGAGAAAGACATGCTAACACTTAAATTCACACTCAGTGTTAGCAAATTTCTCTTTTAAAAAAAAATGCTTTTTTGGTATTGACAGTCTGTATTTTATAGCCTCTCTACTTACACTGTCATCAGTCATTTTGCTGCCCAAATAGATAAACTTACCAACTACTTTTAGTTTCTTATTTCATTATACAGTTCTGTTGGCATCGTCTGATTTAATTCAACTACATTCCATTGTCTTCACTTTACCTTTTTTTTATGTTCATCTTATGTCCTTGCCACAAAATACAATCCATTTCATTCAGTTGTTTCTGTATTCCAGTCAACATTTTTGAAAACTTACTGTAAATCTACAATTTTAGAAACTTAGGTTTCCCTTTAACTTACCATCTAAGATAAGTTGAGGGGTTGATATTGCCCTGTGTCTTGCTAAATTTCTCCAGACACAAACTGATCTTCCCCGAGATCGGTTTCCACCACTTTTCCATTCTTCTGTAAATAATTCATGTCTGCATTTTGCAAGCATGACTTATTAAACTGATGGTTCAGTAATATTCCAACATTTCAGCACCTGTCATTTTTGCAACTGGGATTCTACATTCTTCTTGAAGTCTGCAGGCATTTCACACGTCTCATGTCATGCATGCATATCTTGTGAATAGTTTTTTTCATAGCCAGCTCCCTGAAACATCTCAGTAAATCAGAATGAATGAACTCCAACTGAGATCTTTCAGTACTCTGTGAAATTCTTCCTCCTCTATCCTCTGTCTTTTCTTCTTCTTCGTCTACTCTTTCTATAGTATTGGTTTCAAGTTTTTCTCTTATATAGATCCTCTATACATTCCTCTGACCTTGCAGCTTTTTCTTCCTTAATTAGTATGGACTTGCCATTCAATATCTTAATATTCCTACAGGTGCTTGTCTTTTCTCCAAAGGCCATTACAGTTTTTCAGTAGACTGCATCTATTTCTTCCCTAGTCATCCATGTACCCACAGGCCTGCATTTCTCATCTAGCCCTTCCTACATTGCCATTTTGCAGTTCCTATTAATGTTTTAGACATCTGTATTCTCTTTTTCCTGTTTCATGTGCTGCTTTGTTTCCTCCCTTCCTCAGCTGCATTAAATATCTCATGTGCTATCATCAAAGGGTGCCTAATGGTTCTTGTCTTTTCACCTATTTGATCCACTGCTCCCTTCATTATTTCATTTCTCATAGCTACCCATTTTTCTTCTATTTTACTCCTTCCCCTGTTTGTGCTCTCTCTGTAACTTGAAACCACCACTGGTTCTTGCAACATATCCATATCCATGTCCTGTCTCCTGAGCCTCCTACCTTTCTGCAATTTCTCCAGTTTCAATCTGCAGTTTGTAACCAATAAATTATGGTTGTTTAGTTAGTTTCAAGTTCTATGGCTCAGTTGTACAATGAATCATAAATGTTCACATTACATATTCACATGTAAATGTGACTATGTGCTGGCAATTAACCACTTTTATACATTGCAAAAATAAAAATACCTCTGTGGAATAGGAGGAGTTGTCAAGCAGAAACTTTTTCAGTTTGCTTTCAAATGTACATTTGTATTCTGTCAGACGTTTTATGTTGTTTGGCCAGTGATCAAAAATGTTGATGACAACATAGCGCACCCCCTTTTGTGCTAAAGACAATGTGGAGTAATGAATGTCATTTTTTTGGTTCTAAATCAGCAATTGAAACTCCAGGTTTGGTAAGAAAAAGATAGTGCTCCTTACCATAAAGATAGGGCTGCCACAAGTTCTGGAAATTCTGGAAATCGGGGAATTTCAAATGTGACAGGGAAATTTGGTAAAAAAAAGAAAAAACACTAGAAAATCTTGTTTCTGTGTCATTAGATGAAATGGTTTGCTTACTGAGATGAAGTGCTTCGTCACTGGCTGGGTGCAGTTCAGTACTTGACCGCTTCCTACTCCCTCATTCTTACTGCTTCTCCCCTCAGCTTGCAGTCAGTGCTGCCACCACTTCTTGCCACTAGCGTAGCAGTTGCTGATGAGAGGCTGGGAGGTGTGAGGAATGATTTGTTTGGATCTGATTCTCAGATATTCTTGACACCGTGGCTGGAGACGACGATCGTGTGTGCACTAGTTGTGTCTGAGTGGTTGCGTGTGCTGGTGCGTGTGCATGTGCTCTTGTTTTCTGGCAAAAGCTAAGGCTGAAAATTTAGTTGTGAGAGTGTGATTGTTTTTCTACATGCCTGTCTGTGCCTCAGTGATCGTCTGTATGGTGAGTTGCTACCTATCCTCATTAGTATTGATTGTAAGAGTATTTCTGCAAGTTATCTCTTGCATGGATTGATCACTGCTGTCTCATTTCAACAACACTGTGTCTGTGACATACGGATAGCCAACCACACGAGTGGACTTCTACGATGGGCTAAAACCACAGGCTATTTCTGCGGGTATCTCTAATGAATCTGGCCTGCCAATCTGAAACCCGTCGTTTCCCACTAACTTGCAAGTCCTACAGGTCTCACCAGTCTGCCCACAGGCCGAGTCTGTTTGCGTGTGGCATAATGCGTCTGATTTTCGTGGTTTATCCGAGGATCCGGGACTGTAGTGCTCCTCGGCAGGCCAGAGGCCACGGGCAATGAATTTCGGGAATTGTCAGTGTCTCGCCACAAGTACATTGTTCAGTGTGGTGTGTTATAGACTTTTATTTATTCTATTACATTTTGGCACTTCGAAAATAACTTATGTATTAGAAAGTATGGACAACAAGAAGAAGAAAATTGTGGAAATTGCTGGCGGTTTGTATGCTATGTATTCATATATTTCTCGGAAGAAAAATGAGACAAGACCTGTAAAATAATAGACGTAACACAAGTGGGTAATAACTGACAATAACAGACATAGTAGAACCAACATTTTATTGGTGGTCACCTATAGTGTTGATATACACAACTCTTCCCTGTCTTAAACACTTCTTTCAAGAGACCCATGTTTTTCTGAAGTTATTTCTGAAATCGGTGAAGGTATTTTAAATCTGTCTTGCAACTCCAAGGAAATTCATGTTTTTGTCACTAAAAGTGTTTAGTTATACTGAAATAAAATAACAGCATTGGCCTTAATGAAACATACCATTTGGCTTGCTTTCTCCATCTAAAAACAGTTATTACAAAAGAGGTTGATGTTAGTACTTCTGATTTTTGCTCACACGGGGGAGAAATACAGAAGTCCTTACATTTTTTTTTGTCAATTTATGTCTTTACTTATGCTTGAGATCTCTAAATTCATCAGGGACAAATGCAAAAACTTCAAAAACTTGTCTGGAAATCAGGAAATTACCCGGAAATTTGACGTGGGGAAACTTGCGGAAACCCTGAAAGAAGACCCGTTAAGTTGCAGACAGGCACAATAAGAGACACACACATAAAGCTTTCGGCCACACCCTTCGTAAGCAAAAGAGAAACACACAACAGGTCATACATACAAGCAAGCATACCTCATGTGCATATGACCACCACCTCCAGCAGTTTGGCCCGAGATGAGGTGTGCTTGCTTGTGTATATGACCTGGTGTGTGTTTCTCTTTTGCTGATGAAGGCTATGGCCCATGGCCCAAACATGTGTCTCTTAATTGTGCCAGTCTGCATCTTTTTTGTGTGTCTTCTTTACAGTAAGTAGCAATCTGTCTTTTCCGACACCATTCATTTTTTTTTCTTCTTCTATTGTAATTATGCATCATGGTTGCTGTACATAATGTGGCCAAAGTCTACATCTGTCCTTTGAAACATTACGCAGTTTAAAATAGGGTATTTCGATCTCTCTGAAACCTCCTACTGGTGTCTTCTGATCCCTTACAAGTATACATCATTATTTCATCATTCTTAAACCAGGTATTAGCAATGATCAAATGGTGCTCTGTACAAAATTCTGCCAGACAGTTTCCATTTTAGTTCCTCTCTCCCAGTCTGTGTTCTCCTAGTACTTTTCTTCTCATTTTTTTCAACTTTTGAATTCTAGCCCTCCATCACAATAAAATTTTTGTTTTCCGTAGCTGTTGAATAATTCCATTTCTCTGTTCATTCATTCATTCTTTCTTTCAAGATCCTAATCATCAACCTTATCTGCAGAGCTAGTCAGTATTATAAATTTTTACTACAGTGTGGGTATTGGCTTTATATGTATATTGGCCATTTTAGTGCATCCACCAATGTGTTTTTGTTAGCTTACCTGCATTACTATTTTGTTATTCCTTATTACACCTACTCCTAAATTACCCCTATTTGATTTTGTATTGATAACCCTGTGCAGATCTGAGCAGACAGCATGTTCTTCCTGCCATCACATTTTACTAACTCCCTCCATATCTAACTTCAACCAATCCATTTCCCTTTTTAAATTTTGTGACTTACCTTCTCAATTAAGGGTCCTTACATTCCCCACTCCAACCTGTAGAATATCAGATATGTTTCTTCAGATGACATCATCCTGGACATTGCCCTCCCAGAAATCCAAATTGGAAACTATTTTACTTGGCCAGAATATTTTAGCAAGAGGATGCCATAATCATTTAGCCGTACAGTAGAGTTGTATGTCCATAAGAAATGTTTCCCCTTGCTTTCAGATCTATCTACATACATGCTCATCCATACTGTGCAAACCACCGTGAAGTGCATGGCAGAGGATATGTCCCATTGTACCAGTTATTAGGATTTCTTCCAGTTTGATTCACATATGGAGCATGGGAAGAATGATGGTTTAAATGCCTCTGTGCATGCAGTAATCTTATCCTCACGATCCCTATGTGAGTTATACATATGTGGTTGTAGTATATTTGTAGAATCATCATTTAAAGTTGGTTCTTGAAACCTTGATAGTAGAGTCTCTTGGGATAATTCATATCTACACTCCTGGAAATGGAAAAAAGAACACATTGACACCGGTGTGTCAGACCCACCATACTTGCTCCGGACACTGCGAGAGGGCTGTACAAGCAATGATCACACGCACGGCACAGCGGACACACCAGGAACCGCGGTGTTGGCCGTCGAATGGCGCTAGCTGCGCAGCATTTGTGCACCACCGCCGTCAGTGTCAGCCAGTTTGCCGTGGCATACGGAGCTCCATCGCAGTCTTTAACACTGGTAGCATGCCGCGACAGCGTGGACGTGAACCGTATGTGCAGTTGACGGACTTTGAGCGAGGGCGTATAGTGGGCATGCGGGAGGCCGGGTGGACGTACCGCCGAATTACTCAACACATGGGGCGTGAGGTCTCCACAGTACATCGATGTTGTCGCCAGTGGTCGGCGGAAGGTGCACGTGCCCGTCGACCTGGGACCGGACCCCAGTGACGCACGGATGCACGCCAAGACCATAGGATCCTACGAAGTGCCGTAGGGGACCGCACCGCCACTTCCCAGCAAATTAGGGACACTGTTGCTCCTGGGGTATCGGCGAGGACCATTCGCAACCGTCTCCATGAAGCTGGGCTACGGTCCCGCACACCGTTAGGCCGTCTTCCGCTCACGCCCCAACATCGTGCAGCCCGCCTCCAGTGGTGTCGCGACAGGCGTGAATGGAGGGACGAATGGAGACGTGTCATCTTCAGCGATGAGAGTCGCTTCTGCCTTGGTGCCAATGATGGTCGTATGCGTGTTTGGCGCCGTGCAGGTGAGCGCCACAATCAGGACTGCATACGACCGAGGCACACAGGGCCAACACCCGGCATCATGGTGTGGGGAGCGATCTCCTACACTGGCGGTACACCACTGGTGATCGTCGAGGGGACACTGAATAGTGCACGGTACATCCAAACCGTCATCGAACCCATCGTTCTACCATTCCTAGACCGGCAAGGGAACTTGCTGTTCCAACAGGACAATGCACGTCCGCATGTATCCCGTGCCACCCAACGTGCTCTAGAAGGTGTAAGTCAACTACCCTGGCCAGCAAGATCTCCGGATCTGTCCCCCATTGAGCATGTTTGGGACTGGATGAAGCGTTGTCTCACGCGGTCTGCACGTCCAGCACGAACGCTGGTCCAACTGAGGCGCCAGGTGGAAATGGCATGGCAAGCCGTTCCACAGGACTACATCCAGCATCTCTACGATCGTATCCATGGGAGAATAGCAGCCTGCATTGCTGCGAAAGGTGGATATACACTGTACTAGTGCCGACATTGTGCATGCTCTGTTGCCTGTGTCTATGTGCCTGTGGTTCTGTCAGTGTGATCATGTGATGTATCTGACCCCAGGAATGTGTCAATAAAGTTTCCCCTTCCTGGTACAATGAATTCATGGTGTTCTTATTTCAATTTCCAGGAGTGTATATTCAAGAGTCTGCCAGTTCAGTTCCTTCATCATCACTGTAACATTTCCCACGGGTCAAACGAACCTATGACCATTTGTACTGCCCTTTTCTGTATACATTTAATATCCCCTGTTAGTCCTATCTTGTATGGGTCCCACACAGTTGAGCAAAATTGTAGAATGGGTCACACAAATGATTTGTAAGCAATCTCCTTTGTAGACTGATTGCACTTCCCAATATTCTACCAATAAACTGAAGTCTAACAACTGTTTTACCCACAACTGAGCATATGTGGTCATGCCGTTTCATATCCCTACAAAGTGTTACAACCAGGTATTTGTACAAGTTGGCTGATTCCAATTGTCACTCATTGATTTCATATTGATAGGATGCTAATTTTCTTCATTTTGTGAAAGTCCACAATTTTATTTCTGAGCATTGAAAGCAAGTTGCCAATCACAGCATCATGGTGAAATCTCATCAAGGTCTGACTGAATAATTAAGCAGTGACTCTCAGATAGTATATCATTGCAGGTAACTGCATCATGTCCCAAAACCCTGATTTTGTTATTAATATTGTCTGCAAGGTCATTAGTATACAACATGAGTAGCAAGTGTATGAACACACTTCCCTGGGGGACACCTGAAGTTACTGCTACATCTGACAAACGTGCTGTGTCCACACTACCGTAAAGTCCTCAGTCCAGTCACAAATTTCACTTCATACCCCATACAATCATAGTTTTGACAATAAATGTAGGTGTGGTACCGAGTCAAATGCTTTTCGGAAATCAAGAAACACTCAATCTAGCTGCTAGCCTTGATCCAAAGCTTTCAGTATGTCATGTGAGAAAAGTACAAGTTGGGTTTCACATGATAGATGTTTCCAGAATCCATGCTGGTTGGCATGGAGGAGGTTATTCTGTTCAATACATCTCATTGTGTTTGAGCTCAGAATATGTGTTAAGATTCTATTGCAAATCACTGTAAAGAGTATTGGGCAGTAGTTTCGTGGATCACTTCTACTACCCTTCTTGTAGATGTTTGTGACATGTGCCTTCTTCCAAGTGCTGGGCACAGATTTCTGTTCAAGGGATCTATGATGGATTACAATTAGAAGAGGGGCTATCTGAGCTGCAGATTAAGTATTTAGATAGAGATTCCCTCAGACCGTGGAGCTTTGTTTAATTTTAATGATTTCAGCTGTTTCTCAACACCATTGACACTAATACTGATTCCATTCATCATTTTGGAGGCTCAAGGATTACATTGGGGCAGCTATCCAGGAATATTTGAAAACCAAGTTAAGCACCTCAGCTTTTGCTTTGCTGCCCTCAATTTCAATTCTTGTCTCATTTGCTAGGAACTGGGCCCCAACTTTGGTACCACTAACAGCCTTTACATACAACCACAATTTCTATGGGTTTTGTGAAAGATCATTTTGACAATATTCTGCTATGGTAGTCTCTGAAGGCTTCACATTTGCTCTCTTCACAGGCAAACCATATCTCTGTCTGTAGCCCTAAGCTTTGTTTTACACCTATTATGCAGTAATCTCTCTTTCTTTAGAAGTTTCTTTACAGTGACTGTATACCATATAGGTACCCTCCCATTATGAACTGGGTACCTATCCAGTGCACGGCCAACTATTCTGTTCAATTTCTCATTAAGATATGAAACTACTGATTTTAGTTTACTGAACATATATGCCTTCCTGCTTGTTTTAGTTGTCCTTTGTCCTTTGGTAATCATTGTTGCTACAACCACGTCATGGTCACTGATACCAGTTTGATGTGGTCATCCTCAAAGGGGTCAAGTCTGTCTGTTGTCATTAGATCCAATATATTTCCACCGTGAGTGGGGTTTTGAACTATCTTCTCTAGGTCTTTTCGGATAAGGAATTTAACCCTTTAGTGACCAAATTTTTTCAGGAAGTTGTAGAATTTTTATGAACACTTTATTGGGCTAAGAAACCGTTCATACAATCATAGTTTAAATCTTGAAAGTGAGAGTTTAGCCTACGAGTATAAAAAAATTAGTGGGAACTATTGTTCCCACCGAACTCTGTAGTAACTTCACTTGCCAATTTAAAAAAATGTATTTCCTTTATTTTTTAGTACAAAAACATGTTAAACATTACATTTATATTTGTATTAGTTCATACTGTCCTTTGCGTTCACTAAGGTGATGTACTATGGAACTTCGAGAAGCATGGTGCTACACACAAAGGTACACGATAGTTGCTACACATTGTTTTTGTTCTCTCTTCTTTGTTCTTAGTGCTACATTGGTGGCATCTTCTGTTTGTTGTACCTTTTGTAGGGAAATGAGTTCCAACTTTCTCCAGACAAACTTCAACTGATACTCCAGACACACCTCTTTTTGGTGTTTGAAAATGAACAGGCCTTCCTCTTCTCTTAAGACATGAGAAGTCAGAGATAAGCTGCCTTGCCAAGTGCAATCTAAATGTTAGCTGGTCTGCTTCTGTCTTCTGTAGCTTCCACATAACGTAGGAATTGACAACTGCCAAATCCACAAGAAAGAAAAACAGTTTGTGCCACCACTTCCATGAATGAATGGCGGCGTACAGCATACCGTTCACGCAGCTGATCAAATCTATCCACTCCTCCCATTATTTTATTATACTCTGCCACAGCCAATGGGCAGAATACTTCACTTCTGCTTCCACTAACTTACCTTGTAATATTTATGTAATTTTCAGTCAAATTCAGCAAATATACATGAATACTATCTCCCTCTAAAATATAAAAGTAGATAAATACAACACAAGTCACTTCACACGCAAAAGGAAAGCACACCACCCAAAAAACACTGTAGCGGTCGAAACAGTGGCTCGTTTTCACGTGGGAACTGCGCTTCTGCATTGATTGACTCACAAGGTAGAAATAAAACAGCTTTTGCCTAACTGTTGACAGTCTACACATAGTTAGCACACTCTAACAGAGATGGTAGCACAAGTTAGAAGTGGGAACACGGATTACCACTGAACTTACAGCAAAAACAAATAAGTGGGAACTATAGTTCCCACTGGTCACTAAAGGGTTAATAAAGTTTCACAGAATGCCTTATCCTGCACACCACTAACAAAACTGTAATTTTCGCATTTAATTGTTGGGTGATTTAAGTTGCTTCCAATGATTACAGTATGACTGGGGTACAAGCGAATTAAGGTTTTCTCTAAAGTGCTCACTTGCATCAGGATATTAGTATAGTGGGTGATAGAACGATCCAGTTACTATTTTATGCCCAACCCTGATACTTAGTCTTGCCCAAACGGTCTCACAAGGAGCTTCAATTTATCTCTCAGTGGATTTGAGTTCCTTGTCTACTGTGACAAATACACTGCTTCCATTTCCTATTACCCTACCCTTTCGACATACTCCTAAATTTCGTTTAAAATCTCACTGCTGTCAATTTCAGGTTTCAACCAGCTTTCTGTACGAAGTATTATGTGAGCTGTACTGCTTTTCAAGAGCACTTTGAATTGTGGAACTTTGTTACCATAGGATTTTAATACACTCACTTGGGGGAGCCATTTCTTTTGTTCTTTTGAGTATTGTACAACTATTGTTATCTGGATTGGATGGAGAGTTGCTTAATCTGAAAAGCCTAGTTTGCATTCTACACAGTCAGCTACATAGATAGCAACCTCTGAAGTGTAGTGCACACCTGACCTATTTAGGGGAACCCCACAGTTCTCAACCCTGTGGTGCAAGACCAGGAAGATGCACCTGTTGTCCGTTTCTGTTCCTTGCTGCCATTTCCCTACCATCATTTGCTATATGTGTGAACTGCTGACTGTTAATAGACCCTTTGTGTTTGTCTTCTTTTCATAGGCCAAAACACGTTTCCCCAAAACAAATGAAGTGAGTCCCACTGGCTCAGTTTCAGTAAAAGACAGTACCCTAAATTCATTGCTTAGGGTGACTGGTACGAGGGTCGACTGAAAAGTAATGCCTCCACCTTCGTAGCACTTCAACAGCTGGCAGCATTAGTATGCGGCAGGTACTGGCTTGTTCTGTAGCCTCTTCTATACAGCTCCAGTTGGTGGGAAGCCTTAGCATTGAATGGTTGTGTTGTTACAGTGAAAAGTATGGAACCCTGTGCAGATGGTCGGTAAATGCGATTTAAGCAACGTGCAGTCATTGAATTCTTGACAGCAGAAGGTGTCCCCTCAAAGGAGATTCATCAGAGAATGAAAGCAGTTTATGGTGATTGTGTTGATGTGAGTACTGTGGGGGGTTGAGCAAGTAAGTTTATTGACAGATTGATTCAGGACGATTGTGGTATCACTCAGAGAGAAATTGCAAGCACGATCAGCATTTCACAAGAATGTGTGGGTCACATTATTGCTTTGCTTGGCTATCAGAAGATCTGTGCACAATGGGTAACCTGGATGCTGACTCCTGAAATGAAAGCAGACTGACTTGAAATTTGGTGGGAACTCCTCTCGTGTTAAGAGAATGAAGGTGACACCTTTCTCCATTCAATTGTGACAGGAGACGAAGCGTGGGTACACCATTACGACCCGGACATGAAACGTCAGTCATGGAATATCGACACAGACTCGCCACAGAAAAGGAAATTAAAGACGCGGCCCTCCGCTGGAAAAATCATGGCCACAGTGTTCTGGGACGCAGATAGTGTTATGTTGATTTTCTTGATTGTGAAACAACAATAAATTCAGAGCATTACATCACAGTGCTGCAAACTCTGAAACGACGACTAACAAGGGTCCAAAAGGGAAAGGGAAATGTTTTCCTGTAGCATCACAATGCCAAACTATGCACTTCACGTGCCACCAAAGCAGAACATCAGAGACTGAATCTCACCACCGTACACCATTCTCCATACAGTCCGGATTTAGCACAGTCTGACTTCCATCTGTTTCCGATAATGAAAGATGATCTGCGGGGACATAATTATGCTTCTGATGAAGATGGTAAGAGAACTGTGAGAATGTGGTTGCAGAAACAGTGTGTCTACTTCTTCCATGACAGCTTCAGAAAACTTGTTCATCGTTGGCAGAAATGTATCCAATTGGCTGGTGATTATGTGGAAAATTGAATATTGGTTATTAAAGGTCACATTCTAAGGATTATTTCTGCATTTGATTTATTAAAATATTCTCATCCAAACCCAATTAACGAAGGTGGAGGCATCACTTCTCATTCAACCCTCGTACAAAGCTCTGAGTCCTCCCTGGTCGCCATCCACCATGTACATGACTACCAGATCTACCATTGACATGCTGATCGCAGTCAAGTGTACGGTAATGACAGATCGTGTACTTTCTGCAGAGGAGACAGGATCCATAGGAGAGGATGTTACTTAGGATACCTTTGGTATTGGTACCACGGATACATGACCCTCAGGAGCCCTTCCACACCCTGATTCGCAGTAGTTGCCATTCGTTTGATAGTAGTCAGGTCAATTTCAAGCTGCTTATGAATGTCAACCAACTCATCCTGCGTTTAAGAACAGCATTCACAGTGGAGCTGCATTTTGGCTGTTGCAATGTATTACAGGACAGTGAACAAATTATTTTAAAACTAAGTCTACTGATTATCTTTTAATCTGTTGAGCTAAAGTATTAATTCCGTATAAGAACTGAAGTAAATATGCCAAAAGATATTTTTAATAAGGAAACAGAAAAGCCAGTGGTAAAACTGACAGTTTTCTAAAACTTTCTGAGGTTAATTATAGTCGCTAACAAACTTGAAAATAGAAAAATAGAATTAATATATGATAAACGTATATATATTCATCTTTAAGGGAAAGCTAGATGCTACACAATATGTTAGTTACAATATCTGCAAATCACAAATGCTAATTTACTAGAGATTAAATTATGTACAGGAGAATGGTAACTTCTAAAAAATGCACGTTTATTTGTGTTGATATACAATGAAATTTGGGGTGATCTGTTCTTTGGCAGTAACTCTGAACTACAAATGCTGATTTGTTATGAAATAAGTTATCCAAAAGACTTGTAATGTTAATTTACGAAAGTATAGTTTTGTTAGCATTCACAAATCGTCAAAATAAGCTGTTTTGTTTTGAATGAGGATAGGCCTACTGTTCTCAAATTT
The DNA here is from genome assembly GCF_023898315.1 of Schistocerca nitens. NCBI lineage: Eukaryota > Metazoa > Arthropoda > Insecta > Orthoptera > Acrididae > Schistocerca > Schistocerca nitens. Next base: position 103,717,509 of record NC_064620.1, on the reverse strand, counting down.
TAAAAGAACACGAATGAGTTTAAACCTAGAATTGACAATAAGGTAACAGTAAGTGTTTATCGCAGCACTTCTGATTGTTCAAAGTTTCGCAATACAAATTATGGGTATTGATACAATGAACGCAAGCTTATGCTGAAGTGACACAGACAGTAAAATATCCGAATCTAGAATTTCAAATTATCACGTGGCTCTTGCAAACGCAGTCTCACATAAAGGAAAGTTACGAATTTGGCTTTTACATATAAATAAATGTGTGAATGGCACAGATTTTTTACTTAGCTGTTTTTGTGCCAACTTTTACTCTGGCATGCCAAGGAAGAACAGTGTGGCATGAGCTTACCTCAGTTACAATCAAGACATGCACCAACAAAGCAAGTCTTCTGCCTGTTGGTAGCTTTACCAACATAAGAAAGTGTTGGCTAATGTTACAAGATCAGATCTGTAAATTCTCCATACATAAATCTGTCTGGCCTCCCCACAGATACACCTCTGATGTAATTTCACATATGGTACAGCTATTTGTGTCATAGAGTTGTGCAAGCCACCCCTCTGTCATTAAGATTTGACTAGGAGAGGTTAATAAGATAAATCAAGAAGCATCAAGGAGTAGTCAGTTTGACAATGGAAGGCAGTATGGGGAGTAGAACTTGTATAAGAGACTAATGTGTTGACTACATTAAGTAAGTGCAAGCGGATGTCGTCTGGAGTTGTTGTGCAGATATGAAAAGATTTACTCGAGAGACTTAACATTAGGAGCTGCCTCAAACCAGTCTTCAGACTGATGACTGTAATAAAAGCATCAAAATGCAAGATGACCCACACGTTTGATGGAATATATATGTGAAGATTCGTGTTTGATTGTTGTGTCTGGTTCTCTCCTAAGGCTTGTTCAAGATTTAATCTTCTGGTATTAGCTGAAGTGGAACTGAATTCAGCCTCAGCATATTACATTCCAGTCATTGTTTGAGTTAGTGTTCTTGAAGTGCCACACTTAAGTCCTCATCGACTAAATTTGTTCCGTGACAGTGTATAGATCAACAAGAACATAACTGAAAATCTTATATACAGTCCATCGTGAAGGAAGTACATCAGTCACATGGGCCCTGTTCCTAGCCTTTGTGCGGATGCTGGCAAGCCGCCCTCTTCAAATCAAGTGACAAGTATTCTTGGTGCACCAAGCTTACAAAATACACTCTGTACCCCAAGCACTTGCCTGCCACACTGTAGGTTATCCAGCCCTGGACTATTTCAGATAATTTTTAACGAAGAAATTCACCAAATAGCTGTGCAAATTGAGAAATTATATTCTTTTACTGTCACTACCAGTTTCGGCAATTCAATATGCCATCTTCAGGCCCCATGTGCACCTCTCCAAAATTATCAATATTGGGATACTGGGTCCATCTGTTTCTGTATGTCGTGAATTCTCAAGTGCTTCCTTCAAAGATTTGACCTCAGTTGCATGTTGGGATATGGCATATTGAATTGCCAAAACTGGTAGCAAAAATAAAATAAAATAACTTCTCAATTTGCACAGATGTTCAGCGAATTTCTTTGTTAAATATTTGATCAGTTGCTATCCCAGTCCAAAATGGATCAACAGATATTTCAGATAATTCTTTGTGACCAACAAGGCTGTATGGGATTCAAGCAAAGAGCCACAATACAGAAAGGTGCGTGGTGAATGTTTTTATTCCAAGGTTGGAGTTAGCCACCACCTTTGTACATTAAGAGACAGAGAATTATTTTAAATTTGACTAATTTTAGAAAAGAAAGCGCTCCAAATATAGTTTTTAGGTATACAGGTGGGGCAAAGCAGCAAAATTCACTTGGCCACCCAACAATTTTTCTGATCATGTCTTCAGCATCTACCTGCCACGATAGATTTAAAATGTATCTTACTGAGTTGCACTTGATCCTGGGGACAACGGGGCAGAAGGGGAAAGAGTGAGATTGTTCAGATACGTTAGTGCTCTCCAAGCCCTTAATAAATATACTCTACAGAAAAATTGTACACAATATTCAAGATATTATTTCCTTGTTGCTGCTGTGTGATAAGTTGGGCACTGGGACACGCTGGAATGAATGGAAACAAGCTGGATGACTTAGTAGCCAGGAAGGGTTAGGAAGAATGGCTGGGGATAAGGGTGACAAGATGTGGACTGTGAAACCAACTTTGTCTGTGGTGTTTCTCCTCTTGGTTACACAGGTGCAAGGAGATCTTATTCACATGCCTCCACTTCAGTCATAGCCCCCTTACACATTGCTTTTTGCTCTAGTGAGATGGTCAACCTGTTTGTATTGCTGCGGCATATTCATTACGGTAACTCATATTTTAAGAGAGTACACTTTATTTTCTAGTGTAGATTTGAGTATGCTTCCTATTTGAGCAGGCTATGAGATGAATTTTGTATGCATTTTGTGAGTTGTTCAGATCTAGTCAGCCAGAGGTTTTAGGGAGTTGTAGAATGGCTGGTTCATACTTATTTTTATTTATGTGGGAATGTGATATTTTTAAATTCATTTTGAATATTTTGTGGTTTTCCTTTAACCACACTCATGTTTAAAATTTTGTAAGCCTCTAAAGATGATGGTGGTGGGGATTACTCATACCACTTTACTTTCCAGGACTTGATATCATTGCTTAAAATTTTAATGACAGAGATTTAAAGTTCACCATATAAATGGTATGTGTATAGCTGTGTACAGGATATAAACAACTAATGCAGTTGTTACATTCAGCAGTAGTATGTAAGGTATGCCATAATTAATAAAACAAAGTTTCCACATTCAGTATTCTCTTGGAATCATACCTATGGATTTCTCTAGTCGAAGTTCTGTACTGATATTTAATATCCAGACAGTCTGTAGCTTATCATATGGAATTCAACATTATCAACAGACAAGTCTTACGAACTTACTGAATTTGCTGTAGGGTAATGTAAGTCTAGTGGATTTTCTTCCTATCCTGTCATGTACAGCGGCAGGAGATGTAACATTTCCACCTCGTCTCATACGTGCTACAGTCAACTTTGTGTGTACCTTGTTTGTTGGAAAGGCATTGTTTCTGAAGCGAATAGACCAAAAGAGTGCAGCAAAGTGTACACTAATTGTTAGCTTAAAAAGTGGATACACTGTGCAGTAATGACAAAGTGTAAAGATTAATCTTGAATGATTAGTCAGATTTGTCTTTAATGAGAAAACTGCGGTTTAATAAAATTTGAATTATGTAATGAACTCGCATAGCTGCCAGTCCTAATGCAGAAAATTTATTCCTGAAACCAGAGGATATAACAAATTTACATTTACATGGTAGTCAGAAACACATTTACTAGTGACATTTGTCGCCACTTTTGCAGAAACTTATTTGTATATCAAAGTGATAAGAAAAATAGCTGGGCAAATGCAAATACTTATTCAAAACTTTAGAATTCTTTAAAGAAGTTATAGACAAAATCAGAACTAAATGAATTACTGAATTATTATGGGAAATGGTAATAATGGCGTAGTGTAACCTCACTGTAATCTTTAACGTTACTAATTATGGTTAACCAATCCTTTCAATTAATTACAGTTCACCCTGACATATATCACATTTGAATGTGAAGGACTCCAAAACAACAGCAAAATACGCTGGCAATGCTGAAAGACACCAACCAAGACATTAGTACATATATTTACCAAAAACACACAAGTACTCAGCATAGTTGGGTAAATGGTAAAATTCATTAAGATTTGCCAGATTTAATGATTTTAACAGTTACCATAAAAGTTACTCATGAATGTTTAGCTCAAGAATTATGTAATGACATTAAACAATTAACAAGAAATGAACTTTCAATTCAACAAAAAAATTTACTGTTCTTTCTGGCAAAGTTATCAACTCTTCAAATAATAGACTTTTTGATTCATGATGTGATTCTCGGAACTTGTGATTGGATATGGACCCTGTTTTATGTGGCAGTGATTTGGGGATACTAATGACCAAAAATTTATGAATAAAGTTCACTCAAAATACTGGCAAGTCTTTTATAATACTAAAAATGGTTCAGTCTTCCATTCTGAGACATTGCAGGAGCGAAGTAGTAGCTCAATGGCAACAATTGCAATAGTCTTCTCTCACCCCTAAATTCAAATTTTTCTTAATTTGTGCTATTTTCCAACAGTATTATTCCTTTTAACTCTTTTTACACCTGATTATAAACTTACACAATTACCAGTGTACTGTGCTCCTTGGATCTTGTCACCTATAATAACCACGGGATATTGTTGCACTCATAGTCACTGTGCTGTAGCAACAATCTCTTGCACCATTTCTCATACACAGCTGCATCACATCACATATGCTTGCTGCTTTGCATACTTACTCTAAAGAATTTTTATTATCTTTTCTGACTATCGTTGACTCTACAGTTATTTTCATTTCTTATATTTTCTTTAATTAAATTTACACAATTTTGACACTGGCCATATACAATAAGAAAATAAATAAGGTACATGCATGGAAGGAAATAAAATTCATTATTCAAGAGTAATGTTATATCTTATAGCAACATATTGTGTTGTTGTCACAGAGAGGTGATGATATGCTGGTTAAGATAAGAACTATATAACATTTCTTGCTGTACACAGGTACAATAGCTGTAGTGTTTGCACAAAAGTTGACACTTAGTGTGGTGGCTGATGAGAGCAGTTGTAAGTGGGAAATGACTTTATGGTTGCTCCCATCACCCACCCCACTGAGTGTCAACTTGGTTTCTGCAGACAGTGTTTATGTAAATTTTTGCATGTACTAAGGGGAAAGAGAGAGAAATCAAAATCTTCAGCTGATGGTAAAAGGAAACAAACAGTAAATTGACCAGAAATTGTAAAACAGGAATTGCTTCGAAATGTGACAAATAATTAGGCACTTACGTTGCATAATTTTACAGCTGTTAACATACATTCTCTTCTTTTGTGTTTAATGTTATTGCTGTATCACTTTGATTTCAGTAATAAACATAGCTGAATATTTTGTATAATTTTTTTTCCTTATTTTAAATCAAAAGTTGATTTCAGTAATGTTGCTCAATATTTTGTATACAATTTTTTTCTTCTTTTAAATCAAAAGTTTTATGAAAATCTTTTGGTTGATAGCAAGCAGCTGAGGCAATAGCAGAGAGCGTACTCACTGTTGCTCGAGCAGAAGCAATTGTGGCAGTAGCTGGAGAAGCCCAGTTACAACCGCAAGGCGAACTATCTGTAGTGGTGCACGCTTTGAGGGAACCGCATTCCGACCTGTCAGCCATCGCTTCTGGTGATCTGGCTACCATCGTTGAGACACTGGCTCTTGGTGAGAGTGGCTCAGGTACATAGTTATAGCTCCTTGATGTGCCCCCCCCTCTCTACCCCTCCCTCTCTCTTCCTCCCCCCTCTCCCTCCTCCCACCTCTCTCTCTCCCTTCCCCCCTCTCTCTCTCCCTTCCCCGTCCCCCCTCACTTGGTCATGCCTGTGCGTGTGCACGCATGGCCTCCCCCCCCCCCCCCCCCACACACACACACACACTTGAACAGAAACAGATTTCAAGATCATACTCCTATATGGCACGGTCTAGTAACCAATAACCAAAAGTTGATAACAACTCCCCATATTAAACAACTGATACTAGTAATCATCAGAATATAAATGACAAAATTATAGAATGACAATTTGGGGGGGGGGGGGGGGGGGAATAAGTGTATAATAGTTCCAGATGTTGCTAGTGGTATGTTCAGTAGACATTAGAGTTAAAAGTGCTTGTCAGAATAAAAATGTATATATACATTTGTAATGAATATCTTGTTGTTAAATTGTGATAAAAGATATTGCATTTCTAACATACCAATTCATGAGTCTGAAAATGTGGATTCTATTGAAATTTTTTAGGAAGTGGACAGCTTCGACGACAGGCAAGTGAAGATAATAAGGGTTGGAATGAACAGGGTCAAGGACGATCAAAATCATCGAGATCAAAAGCTGCTCTGGCAGCAGAAGCTGCTGATGTACTGGACAAAATGCGTGAAGGTGCAGATTTGCTGCGTAACAACACAAACAGTTTTCTCTCTGGAGAACTGTTGCCATCTTCATTGCTTGGTTCCACTCAGCAGCCGCCTGTATCAATTGGTATGCTTTAAAGTGTTTAAAAAATTTCTACAACATTTGGCAGTGTTTACAGTGAATAAATAAAGTAACATAATTGTATTTGTAGCAGGGCTAATGGCATCAGCTTTGGCTCCATCAGTACGCATTAGTGTTTCTGGATCTGGTGGAGAAAGCACAGATAGTACTAGCAGTGAAGAGAAAGGTCTGGGAATACGGATTAAATCAGTAGCAGGTGGTGCAAAGATTCCATCTTCACAGCAGCAACAGCAACAGCAGCAGTCAACATCAGTCACAAGTGATGGTGAGTAAATATTTAGAGGAATCCCTTGTATTTTCAGTTGAATGCCTCTTAGCGAGTCTCCCTCCCCCTCACCTTCACACCTAACCCAATTTCAAAACCTCTCTCTCTCTCTCTCTCTAGTTCACACTCAGAAACGAATAATTGTAATGTCATAAGTACCACAAGATGGCTACTACAGCCTGATTCTGATCATAGTTCCTCACAAAGTTTGATTATTTTGAACGTTAAGAAGTGTACTACCTACTACAAAGGAGCAAGATAATAAGCTAATAACATTTTAATGGACCCTCCCCCCTCCTGGATGTTACGATCAGTGTTACTGTCGTGTAACGTGACACTATAAAATTGACAGAGTAGCGGTAAAAAAAAATTAATTTAATTTAAAAAATATGTAGCAAAACGTTTAGGGTAGCATAAGTAGTAAATAAGTAAGTAATAGGTTACAGGGAACAGCTCTAAACTTCTGTGAGGACCACTAAATAAAAAGGTGTGCATTAAAGAAGCCTGTCAGCCTAGTTACCTTCCTTTACAGTGGACAAGGAAGTGTAATCAGAGTGCAAATTTTTTTCCTGTCTAGTGTTTGCCAGTTTAAACACTATCATTTCTTTTGAAAGAGTTCATGTTACGAGCCACAAATCCCAGAGTGCCCCTGCCCTGGTGTGCGTGTGTGTTACTGTAGGGGTGCACGTGTGTAAACAAAGTAAACATGCTTTCGTATTAGTGTCGGAAACAGTGGGGATGGGTTTTTATCATCATCATCATCATCATCATCATCATCATCATCAGTGGCTGCAGCAGCTCCCACTAAACTTCAGTGCTGGCTAAAGACCACCTCTAGAAATTTTTCTGCCATTACCATCTTCAGATATAGGCATCATTGTATCTCCTGCGCATTTTCTAATGTCATTCACCGACTGCGAATTCCACCAAGTTGTCATGGCCTTCACTCATCTCTTGTAAATCAGCACAGAACTTTCTAGTTCCCTCTACCAACCATTTACCTGTGTCTCATAGTAATTATCGAGATGCGTCTTTACCTTCTTGCTGGCCAACTCTGACATGTTTGATGATTTTTGCATTAAAAATTATAGTCTCTTTGACATTATTCAAATCTGGTAGTATACACTAATTGTAAACTTTTATTTTAAGACATTTGGGAATCTTAGTTTGGAAACATGTATGTAGTTGACCAAAAGGACTCTATGCCATGTTTACTCTTCTGGCAATTTCTTTTGCTCTCCATACTGTTTCTACGATTTCTTTGTTGATTTGAACTGCTTTCTTTTAAGGGGAGTTGGGACGCCTTATCCCGACAATGTTAAATTTAGTGATTTGGCTTCCCTGTATTTCAGGAACCACTGTAGCCATTGACATGAAACTTTTGTAGGACATTAAACTGTATGTTCTGAGTCTACTGAACTACAGTAATTGCATTTCAGCCATGCTTTTGGAAATACAATTTTTTAGGTACATGGTTAAAATTTTGTGTACTTTTTTGTGCGCTATCCTAAATAATTGTAATTATACATATCATTATGTTCTTGTTTTAGTTCAGTAGACTCAGGATATGTATGTTCTTACTCTCTGAAAATTTGAATACTCTACTCGCAGTGGTTTCATTTTTAGTCACTCAGAAGCACCCTGCACCATACCGTATATCATCCTCTTCATCTTTTTCCAAGTTTTTTTTGTCTTTCTGGACTTCATAGTGGCAAACTGTGCTGCATACTCTGCTTTATCAGTGCAAACCTTGTCCATCTCTTCAAATTCTTTGACTCAGTTTGCTCCAGGATTAATTCCCATATGCTGTAGCACTTCCACCCTACCAATGTTGCCATCATTAAAAGCAATAACAGCATTACTGACCCCCCCCCCCCACTTTAGTGTCCTCATTCCAACAAAAACATTTTTTGGTAAGTGAGTCCATATAAGATTATTGAACAACTCATTGGGATTTCGAGTCTGACCATGCACACACTTCTTCAGTAATTCAGGATTTGCCAGGTATCTGTTAATAGGTTTTATGATATCCAAGGCTGCTGCTGGGATGGAATGTTTATGGCTGTATGTACTGTTTGAGTACTGGGCATTGCGGTAATTGCACCATGAATCAGGTCCAGGAGGGAAAACATGGTGTACTGTCAGTTTTATTAATTTTTATTATTATTTTTTTATTTTTATATTTTTAATTTTTTTTTATTTATTTTTTTCAGTTTTATTTCTAATGGCCATCCCATAACACTGCTGTAGTTCTTCAATCGTTTTGTCTGTCAGCCTGTGTCATATGGTTTTACCATCAGAAAGTTTCTTGTCTCTCAAACTTTGTTTCAACTTCCTCAACCTGGTGCCCATCCTCTTCTGGCCATGACCAACACATTCCAGTTTTGTGATAATCTTCTCACCTTAAGGCTGACTGTCTACTACACTGTTGTATGCTTTTGAGTCTCTGTCACCTAAGAACTTAGTGTAACACACTCCCCTTTCGTTCTCAGATCGACTAAAAATTTAGATAGCTGCAGAGGCCTCCATATCACCACTTGTTCCTTCATAATTTCTATCACAGAAATTTCATTCTTCTTCCACTGATTTACACTTATGACAATGTTTGTTTAAAATCTGGAAATCTATTACCTTTCAAGTATCCACGCTGGTCACCGTAGCAACAGAATTCTTAGAACTGTAGCTGCACTTCTGTCAAATGCCATCAAAAGCTACTGGTATGTCAGTCACACCATCACTTACTTCATTAGCTTCGTTTGTAGTGCCCATCATTGACTCACATGCAACAGATTCCACAGCAGCTCCAATAAATCCTACATACTTGTCGATTTTTACATGGTGGGCGTGGCATATTCATCACGGCACACATTGTTTCTGCTGTAGTGTGTCCTTTGCCAATAGCTCTCAATCCATAAAACCACCTACCATTTACTTCAAAATAATTATCTTTACATTTACCAGAATTCCAAAAGGAATGTATATATTTATAAATAGTACAATTAATGATAAGTTTCCTGGCTAGTCCATTTGATACCTCAGTGTCTTCATGTAAACTAACAAGCCCTCCACATATTTTACAACACACACATTTACCTAACATCCTTGTTAGGATGTGTAAATCTGTCAGAATATAACTTAACCTACCGTTTACATCACTTCGGTTTTGAGAAAACTGTGTATCACAAAGTTTTATTTTAATCTTCGAAGCACTAATGGGTGTTTCTTTTAGATACTGAAGAGTTTTCCTGTATTTTGTTGTCTGTAACTTCACACACCACATGTCGAACACAGTATTTCCCTTTATTCGAAAATCTATTACAATGAAACCCACGTTTCTTAAAACACTTTGTTTTGGCATCATACTTTACTTTTTGAGACATTTACCAATCTATTCGTCACTTTTCCTCGGGGGGGGATTAATATTTTGACATACAACTCGTGTTTATACTATGAAATGATAAGTTACTATTTTTGACAGTGCTACCAATACAAACACGTAATTTAACCTTTATAACGCAGCAATCCACAGCCTTACAAACAAAAAATTACCAATTTTATTAGATTTTGAAGTAATGCACCTAAAAATTTTAACATTTCCAGTGGCTGTAGGTTATATTAAAAAAAAAATACTTCCCATGTGAGTTTTTAGGTGATTTTATATATATATATATATATATATATATATATATATATATATATATATATATATGGAAAATTGCAAATTTTGTAATGAAATAAAAATCCGAAATTCCCCCCCCCCCTCCCCAACTCCCCTTAAATACAATGGTTATACAGTATTTTGATCTTATTATAGTTGATCTTCAAACATACTTCCAAACTTATTTTATGAAGTTACAGTTTTGAACTGGCTGTCTTTCAGCAACCATATAAGTTTCAATGGAAAAATAACACAGCGGGTTGCAAATAATTGTTTAATACATTTATGTAGTTATCGACACCTCTGAGGATATCTTCATCAGAATGAGAATTTAAAAGCCTTATAAAATAATACATAGAAAAATAAGTTTGACAGAAACATTAACAAAGACTAAAAATGTCTTAACGTAGAAAGGTTACTAATGCAAAGTTACATTACGAGAAGGCAGTAGTCAAAGTTTAGAGCGGTCGTGCACTCAGGTCAAAAGTTAAAAATGTTCCAGCCTGTGGTACGTACCCCTTGCAAGGAATATCATCAGACCTAGCAGCCCAGTGGCTTACATTGCTGCTTTGAAAAAAAGACACAAGTTGCAAACACAGGCACTGACAGTGACGTAGGTCCATTTGAGACAGTATAACAGAAATAAACAAATTAAACAACTGTTAATTATAAAAAAAAATAGATGAGAGCTTAATATATTTTTGATAAATACGAAGTAGTCAAGTAAGTGAAGTAAAATTAAGAGTCATCTATTAGGCTTTACTAAAATTCCTATTATGTAAACTACAGTGTACTGTAGAATATTTACACAAACAGCTGCACAGTCTAAAACTACCGGTGTGAAGGAAACTTTAGTAGTGCACATTATACGAGATTTGAAGGAGATGTTTCTGAACTAGAGGCAAGAAAACGTAGTAAAAAATTAAAGGAATCAAAAATTTGCGAGTAGTGGATTAAAGCCATTGAAAAAGTTTTTGTTATGTAATTGTAACTGTTTGTTGAGGATGAGCCCATTGTTCTTAGAAATATGCTTGAAAATATCCAGCTCTTAGAGTACATTGAGCCTGTGACTTTTCTTTTCCTTGTGTAAAATGGAAATTTCTTAAACACTTTTCAATTTGTTACCGGAAATTAACATGTGATCAGCTAAAGTGGAATTATGTATGTCAGTACCACTTTTTCCCAGTAAATGTTTCTTATATCTGACATTGAAAGATCTTCCAGTCCGTTCTATATAATAAACACAACATGTATCACTAGTGATTCTGTATATTCTAAAATGTATATGGAAGCAACTGTGGACTTGAGATAGTGAATAAGATTTGTCTACTAGTTATCGTTAGTAGAAAAAGCAGCTTTTCATGTGTGTTTTTTATGTAGAAGACAATGAATTCAATAAGAAATTGGCTCTAAAAATGTAATCACAAAACTTTTTTTTAATGCTCATTACCGTCAGAAGCAGCAGTGAAGCATAGAATAGTCACTTTAGCTTCAGTTTTAACTTGGAAGACATTTTCTACTGACAAGGGATCATAACTTTTATTAACTGTAATAGTTATTATCATCTCATCATTAAGCTTGTTGAGTGACAAATGTACAGAAACTGCACAGTGAACGGCTGAATGGAAAAATGCATTGTTATGGGAATGAAGATGCACTGAACTAACAGGCACAATCTGATCTGTATTAGTGGCTTTTCGAAAAATACCCAAGGGAAGTCTGTCATTGTTTGTGGCAGTTCTAAGGTCCAAGTAACATAGCTGACAATCATTATTTTCTGACACACAAGTGAAGCCAGTTTTTTCATGATGACTATTAAAAATTCCAAACAAATGGCAATTATCTTGCTGGTAACCACTGTATGTGGTCAAAATGTTGTCTAAGTGCTGAGAATATGGCAAAATACCCAGATCAGTAGCTGAAAAATTATTGAAGAATTTTTCTTCCAGCAAATTACTGAAAATACCGGCCAAGATGCCTGACAGGCTGTTGGACCAATGGTATACAGTTTGCCATTGAAAACAGAATAGCCAAATTTTGCTACTGTTTTTAGCAAACGAATGAGGTCAGTGATTTGCTCTCAGAAATATCTTTTTGAAAAGTATGAGATTGAGATTGAGATTGTTTTCAACACGTCAGTAGTTGTTTGAGGAGGTACATTATTCAGGCTTTATCAAGTTACTCCATTCATTGATGAAAGTGATCTGTGTTAGGGTCAGACAGAACAGTCATCAGGAAAATGAAGATAGTTCATATATGTACTCCCTCTTTGTTTTCCTAATTTAAGGATATGAGAGTAGTTTTGATGATATGGAATAGTGTCTCTGGTTTCTATTTAAATTCTGTATTTCTCATTATACTGAAGTAGTCCAATGGAAGTCATGGCATTGGCATATATATTCCTCAATATACAAACAAAAGTTATATCAAAACCTTATTCCTTAAGTGCTGTCAGTGAAAAAATTATTAGGACCATCTCAAAAGCCGCCACAAAATCCATGCATCCCAATCAAGTGTTTATTCATATCCTAGTTCTGTTCTGTAATTTCGTTCACAACTGGCAAATGGTCTGCTGTGTTATATCCACCTCTAAAGCCAGCTTGTTCTTTTGCCAGATTGAAAATGTAGTATTTTTTTTTTTTTTTTACATTGTTTGTGATAATTTTTGTGAATAATGTATATACGAGGGCATTTTGAAAATTAAAGATACAACAGCTCGCAGTCCTTAAATAGAACGTTTATTTAGAAAATGTCAGTTACATCTTGTTAACTGGATTATTTGTTATTTTTTGACATCACCACATCCGTTATCCAAACACTTTTTAAGTTGGTGCACAAGCTTTTGTATCCCACAGTCATACAAGGTTGCCGCCTGTTGTCGGAACCACATTTCAACTTCATCTTCGATCTCTTCATTGTCGTGGAATGATTTTCCACCAAGATGTGACTTCAGGTAATGGAAGACATGGAAGTCGGTGGGTGCAAGGTCCGGGCTGTATGGCGGATGGTTTGAGTAGTGCTTCGGTTACGAGCACTGTGTGAGACCGAGCATTGTCATGAAGTAAGCGGACTCCACTTGTCAGCATTCCCCTTTGTTTGTTTTGAATTGCCCTTCGAAGACATTTCAAAGTCTGGCAATATGCAGCAGCATTAATTGTCGTTCCAGGAGGCATAAATTCCAACAGCAGAATGCCTTGTCTGTCCCAAAAAACAAAGCCATGATTTTCTTCACTGAAATCGACGTTTTGCATTTCTTGGCTTTTGGTGAATTCAAATGGCGCCATTGCATCGATTGTTGCTTGGATTCAGGTGTGTGGTGATAAACCCACGTCTCGTCACCTGTCACAATGTGATCAAGGAACTAATCACCTGCTTCAGCATAGCGTGTGAGTAAGTAGAGTGCAAAGCCCATCCTTTTCCTTTTTGTGTTCTTCCCTTAACAGTTTTGGAACCTAACACGCACACAATTTCCTGTACCCTAACTTGAAAGTCACAACGTCATAAAGAGTTGTCGTTGATACGTCCGGTATACTCTGAAGCAGTTCTTTCAATGTGAGTGTGTATTCACATGAATTGCTTCCTCCATTCTCCAAAGAAGGGCATCAAAGATCACAGATGGCCGACCTGTTCTTTGTTCGTCATGAACATCGGTCCTACCTTCAGAGAAATTACGACACCATTTCGTTACATTTTGTCGATTCATAATGTTCCCATAAACAGAAAGAATTTCTTTGTGAATATCTGCTGATTGCTGACCTTCTGTATGAAGAAAATGTATGACGGAGCGCACTTCGCATTTGGTGGGATTCTGAATCGGCGCAGCCATTTTAAACACGACCTACTCCAACCAGAAGCAACGTTCAACTGCCGAACGACCGCGAGGAGAAAGATAACGGTTCAAGGTTAACACCAGTGTTGCCAACTTGCTCGTCAAAACTCTTCTGTTCCTCTGGCATACGGTGTATCTTCACTTTCCAAAATACCCTCGTATTACAGAGTACAGGCTGAATTATTTTTTCTCCCCCTCCCCAATCCCTCCAGCTTTAGCCATTTCTCATGAAATGCCACTATCTGCAGGTGGCTTTTCTTCCTTGGTAGTGGAATTTCTTTGTGTGTCTCATTCAGCTTTATATGAGGAATTGACTTAATTTCATTATGACCTCTTAACATACACTAAAATTTGAACACCTTGGAATGCTTGTACAGCTTTCTCTTTGTTGTTGTAGTTGGAGTCACAAATAGGAGACTGTTTGGAATGCTACGATGTGAATGTCGCAGCCAGTGCGAGCATTTAGCGTGTTCGAAGCGAGTTGTTTGTAGAGTTGTTTGTTGCGAGTTGTCATTGCTGATGTTGGTGGTTAATGACAAATTCTACATAGACAAGTGACAGACCTAATTTGCAGGATAAACATTTTTTTAAAGTGCAAAGCACATGTACGCATGTGTCATGACTGTCGCTTAGAACCAGCAACAATGCAATCTCTGTCTGTGCTGTTTACCATCTTAAATGCTTAATAGCTGTCTCCTTTCATTTGAGATATTCTTTTATGTTATTTTCTTTGTATCTGCTTCATCTGTTTTGTCAGTTTGCATAATACCTTTGTTGAGTTATTTCCCCTTATGTCAGTACCCTTATAACATTTATTTTCTAAGATGCTGAACTTGTTGTTTGTGGTTTAAACTAGTTACCCTCATATTTACTCTTTATCAAGAGTCTACAATCACTTGTGATAATAATGATGGTTCGAGTTGCCACACTCTATATAACATGTATAAAATGTAGTAAAGTTCGTTTTAGTTTCATTTGGTCCTTGCTAAGTCCATTTTTTATTTTTTTTGTGAAGAATTTGTTAAGGACAAACATGTTGTTCTTTGCAAATTCTGCTCGTTCTGGTGTCATATCTAATGTTTCCCACTGAGTAGTCTTTAGCTTTTGCCTTAATGTCACCTTAAAATCACCCATAATTATCTTGTAGTGTCTACAACTTTTCAGAGGGGTCTTATACTACATCATAAGAAAGTGAACATGACGGTACGTAGACTCAAATGATGTCTATGAAATATCCTTAGTTTTTTTTAAGCCCTGGTATTCTAGTACCATCACTGTGTGTTGTACTTTCAATGGACCATGAGGCACAATGTTACAGAACCTTCTTGGGCTATGCATACACATGGAATATAATTAAATTTTTGAAAATTTCAAAATGGTAAATATTTAATGAAAATATGTATTATACATAAGGGAAAAATGTTTCAACAGATAGGAATGTGGACCTGAAACAAAGTCCGCAAATCCATAGTATGGTGGCTTCACCAATGATCCAATAAACAAACTAAGCAAGATCTCATAGAGAATGTACATGAATTTAACAGGAAACTTCTATTTCAGTTTCTTCAAAGCCTATGACCCTGACAGCTGACTAAAACAATTTTTAATGATCTATAGAAAACTTTCAGAATTCATTCTCTTTGTAATTATCAACTGACACTTTTCAGTTTGCCACACCCTTGCATTGCAGCCAGCTCAGTTTTTTTAATAACTAACTTCCTCTTATTACACTTTACAGGCACAACTCTCCAAATACATTTTCTTCATAATGATAAAAAGTACGGTTGCCATTTGGTGCAGTTCATAGAAACCAAAATTTCATTGACAGTGTGTAAATGGAACACCAGATTACATATGACTTACAGTGTAGACCAAAATAGAAGAAAACCCTTCATAGCTGTTACTTTACTATGTGGTTACCAATTTTTTGGAGAGATTTCTTACGATTTGTAGTGTAAACCAAAATAGAAGAAGATCCTTCATAGCTGTTGGTTACCTATGTGTGTCAATGCGACTCAACGGTTGCAGGACCAACAGGAGTGACTGGTAAATCTGAAGTGACAGTGTGAACCGCCATTGTGCCACAGAGACATCAATGGAGACTTAAACATCTGTCAAAGTTTCCAATACATGAATACGAGTATAGGCTGTTATCCTCTCCTATTGAAATGACAAAAACTGTCAGCTTCAAACAATTGGGACTGCAGTAAATTTATAACTGCCTCTTTGGCTTAATTGCTTTACAATAGTCACCAGTATCAATTTATTTCTGGCATACAGGTATGTGTTTATTTGAACACCTCGTTGAATGTAAGTAGTACATTGATGGACCAGTTGTTATTATTTCCATTTAAAAATTTCCCTCTACACACAATCAACATTTTTGGTAAACACAATTTTTTCTTACTCTTTGATTCCACAGCATCCCAGTGAGAATAATGCCATCATCAGCGTAATTTTTTGTCTAGAAGATTCTATACTTCAGACTAGCCTTGTTGAAACGGTTATGTGCAGTTTTCTCACTGTGAATCCGTCCCATAATTGATCAGGGCTATTTCACCAAATGTGGCGTGTGTGTGGTGACACAGGTTGTATACCAGCTGATGGTTATGTGGACACTGATGACTGTATAGTTGGGCATTCAGCATTCTCAAAATTACTGATACCATTATGCAGCTTTCTAATTTGTAAAAGCCTATTACATTTTCAGTAACGATGAATAGCCACTCTGCATACATGTATATGCTTAAAAGTGTTGCAAATTATGCTCAGTAGGTCAATAGTAATCATGTCTGTATGTGTTTCATGATATATTGTTTTCCTAGTGCTTCAGAATTTAACAACCATTTATATTTGATAATTTACAGAAACCATAACAAATTAGACTGCATGATGTCACACAATCTAAATTGTTATGGTTTCCGTAAATTATCAAATATAAATGCCAGTATGATTTCTGAAACAATGCCATGGCCTTGCTAATCTTCTTCCTCAAAGTTGTCATACTGAGCTCGATATGACATGAGAGTTTGCATGAGGCTTTGTATCCTTTGAGACTGATCTCACCTGTTGAATCTTGGTCTTGTTCCTTTACCTGCTTCCTAAGAGCCATTTGTTTCTCATTGTCTTTTCAACCCTTCAGATTTTCAGTGGTCATTTGTCATTTTTTTCTGACTACTACTTATTTCTTTTTAGTAGTTGTATTTCTGTTTGTACTGAGTGAATTGACACAGTTGCAAGGCACTGGATTTGCATTCGGGAGGATGACAGTTCTAATCAACATTTAACCATCCGTATTTAGACTTTCATTGCTTTCCCTAAATTTTTAAAAGTGAATTTCATGATCATTCTTCGAAAATGACCCTGCAAATTTCTTTCCTGACTTTCCCCAATCTAAACTTATGCTCCGTCTCCAACAGGACCTCATTTCCAACAAGGCATTAAACCTTTATCCTTCTTTCTTTTCTTCCCTGTTACAGTTCCCATTTTGTCCTCCCCTTAATTTCCTTTTCTCTTTTCATTAACATCACATCCTCACATCTCAGCTTTTCAGATCTCATTTTTTGCATGTGTTTCATTTGAGTCCACCCTCTCTTACTTGTGTGTTGTGTGATAATGGGTTCTGGCTGCCATCTTACATAATCCTGGCCCACGTTTATGCAAAATCCAGTCCTCCCTTTTAACTACATAACCACTGACCAGTCCTACAGACTACTTTTCTCAGCATTTGTATCCGTTTTTATTCATGATGCTCCTTGTTAGTAAGTAAGTGTCCAGTCTAAAATTTCTAGCAAAATTGTTTGTTAATGTACCATCATGAAATTGGTTTCATCCAGTGTCTGAATAAAAACTTGTATGTAATGAAAGGTATAAAAAGAATGTTGAGAAAATTGTTTCCAGCAGTTTTGGCAGTGTTATATAAAGGAAAATCTACCATAAATGAAGCTCTTAATTTTTCAAAGCTTCTTGGAAGTTATAGTTCACTAGCTCACAAATGACCAGCTGCTGGCAGCAATTTGTAAAAACCATGCAACAATTCCTCAGAGTCAGGAACAATATATTTAAACAATTTTCATTTACCTTGTACTTTTTTGAGAAATTTCAGAACTTTGTGGTAGTAACAAGGAAAATATTATATTCAGACGCAATTGTTGTTGTCTTCAGTCTGAAGACTGGTCTGAGGCAGCTCTCCATGCTAGTATATCCTGTGCAAGCCTCTTCATCCCTACATAACTACTTCAGTGTACATGCATTTGAACCTCCTTACTGTAATCATCAGGCCTTGGTCTCACTCTACAGTTTTTACCTACCCCCCAGATTACCAGACTGATGCTTCTTTAAGGTGTCAGCATCTCCCCTTTTGGATCAGCAGCTCCTTATTAATTATCTGATCTTCCCATTTAATCTTTGTTAATCTTCTGCAGAGCCACATGTCATAAGCTTCTGTTTTGGGATTTAAAAAATGGCCAAGGTGTATTTGTGATCTAGGGCAATTTTGTTTTATGATAAATTGTTGGAAGATTCCCTCCCCCTCCCCCCTCTCTCTGCTTCCCTCTCTCTCTACTTCCCCCCTCTCTCTACTTCCCCCCTCTCTCTACTTCCCCCCTCTCTCTACTTCCCCCCTCTCTCTACTTCCCCCCTCTCTCTACTTCCCCCCTCTCTCTACCTCCCCCCTCTCTCTACCTCCCCCCTCTCTCTACCTCCCCCCTCTCTCTACCTCCCCCCTCTCTCTACCTCCCCCCTCTCTCTACCTCCCCCCTCTCTCTACCTCCCCCCTCTCTCTACCTCCCCCCTCTCTCTACCTCCCCCCTCTCTCTACCTCCCCCCTCTCTCTACCTCCCCCCTCTCTCTACCTCCCCCCTCTCTCTACCTCCCCCCTCTCTCTACCTCCCCCCTCTCTCTACCTCCCCCCTCTCTCTACCTCCCCCCTCTCTCTACCTCCCCCCTCTCTCTACCTCCCCCCTCTCTCTACCTCCCCCCTCTCTCTACCTCCCCCCTCTCTCTACCTCCCCCCTCTCTCTACCTCCCCCCTCTCTCTACCTCCCCCCTCTCTCTACCTCCCCCCTCTCTCTACTTCCCCCCTCTCTCTACTTCCCCCCTCTCTCTACTTCCCCCCTCTCTCTACTTCCCCCCTCTCTCTACTTCCCCCCTCTCTCTACTTCCCCCCTCTCTCTACTTCCCCCCTCTCTCTACTTCCCCCCTCTCTCTACTTCCCCCCTCTCTCTACTTCCCCCCTCTCTCTACTTCCCCCATCCCTCTCTACCTACTTCCCCCATCCCTCTCTACCTACTTCCCCCATCCCTCTCTACCTACTTCCCCCATCCCTCTCTACCTACCTCCCCCATCCCTCTCTACCTACCTCCCCCATCCCTCTCTACCTACCTCCCCCATCCCTCTCTACCTACCTCCCCCATCCCTCTCTACCTACCCCCCTCTACCCCCCCCCCTCCTCTCTCTCTCTCTCTCCCCCCCCTCCCCCTCCCTGTATACCTCCCCTACATACATTGTTGAATGGCAAATTTTTGTCCATATTTTTTGCTGATGTATTATGTGCGGGAGAACAGGTTTGAGTTGAGAGAGAGATGATTTCTTCTAGTGGGTATGTATTTGGAAGTTAATTTGCAATAGCTAATGTCATTCTTTGTTCTCAAATATATTGGATAACTTTATATATATATATATTTTTCCTACGTGGAATGTTTCCCTCTATTATATATATTCCACATGACTTGTTTCCTTGCGGTTAGAAAATCACTTTCTGTGCTCAGTACATTATTCTGTAAAATTTTCTCTCTCTTCCATTAATGAGTAAATTAATATGTTATGCTGCAAAGGTGTATTAAATATTATTAGAATAAATAGATAATAATATTTATCTGGTAAATGTCTAGGTAATACTGAACTAGCAGAACTATTTCACACATACATTATTATTCTTGTTGTTGAACTGCTGCTGTTTCAGGCCTCTTTCTGCTTGGACTCTTTTTTTCAAAGGTCTCCCCTGCTGTAGAGGACAAAATAATGAGTATTTCATTTCCTTGGTACAGTCAAATAAATTCAAATCCCTCTGTTTTAAATGCATAGCGCTTCACCGAAAACTGTACAAATTGCTACCAGATTTTCCCATTTGTGAAATCCCTTATAAATATCCTAAAATATGCTCACACAGTTTGTATGTTAATCTACGGCTGGAAGCAGGCTGTTACTTAGAATCATATTTTACATCAGGCATTCAGTTCTCTTTATCAAGTACACAATTTAAAGTAATTTAGTTCTTCTTTAATCATTGTGAACAAGCAGGAGGAGTTAACACTTTTGCAGCAACTAATAACTTTGAGTTTTGTGTACTGTACTCTTTTACTTATTATTACTCATATTAGAAACAGTACACAAAGTTCAGCCAACTGTACCATTATTATTCATTTATTAATCCGATATGTCAGCTAGCCTACTACGTGTCAGGTAAGTTCCTCTATTATGCAACTTTGGAGTAAGCTTTGTAACGAGCAGTATTCTACTTCTGTAGAAAACATTAATTACACTTCCTTTATCAAGACATTCAGCAATCATATAACCTTCCACTCAACATTGGTGTTCTTTTCCTCACTCAAATTGTAGTTCTTCTTTTATTGGTGCGTCTACCTATTCATTACCCAATTTGTATGTACAATCGACTATCTTGCCTATCATTATATGGATTTCTCCCTTCTCTCTATTCCCATATTTTGAGTTAAACTTAAGTTTCTCAACTTAAGTACCTGATTATGAAGTTTTCTCACTTTCTGTCTCTTTAAGTATTCATGCACGTTCTCCCAAGAGTGATCAAAATATCTATTTGTAGAGTTCCACTGGTTTATGGAGAGGCAAAAAAGTCACTAATTTGTGCCGCTATGAATCTTAATGATTTCACTTTGATGTGCTTGGATGTTAGCACATCATGCATCATTGTCTAAAGTTAACCATGTAGGAAAGGTAGATTGCTGTTTACCTTAAAGATAACATATTGAGTTGCAGACAAGCGCAATTAACACTTACACACAAGCTTTCGGCCACAGGCTTCATCACAAAAAGAGAAACAAAACATACACAATTCATTCACTGAAGCAAGCACACCTTGTGCACACTTGACTGCCAACTCCGTGTCCTGAGCTGCCCGAGTTGATGGTCGTGTGTGCACGATGCGCGAGGTGTGGTTGCTTGAGTGAATGAATGGTATGTGTTTCTCATTTTCTGACGAAGGCTGTTGCCAAAAGCTTATGTGTAAGTGACTTTCAATAATGTCCGTGTGCAACTTAGCATGTTATATTTATGGTAAATAGCAATCTATCTTTTCCTACATGGAGTTTCCATTGTTTGATTTTGTAGTCTAAAATTAGTGTTTCTCATCCTTCCTGTTCTTCACATTGCCTAAGTTTCATTATTTGATTATCAGTCCACGTAGGATAGTAAAAAGTATATAATTTAAAGAAGACAGAATGTTAAAACATAAAAAGACCCTTATAAGGAAACTATAATAAGAACTAGTATGCCACATATTTACACCAACTTCATGCCATGGTGTCAAAAAATGTACCCCAGTCTTTATCTCAGGGTCCACATGTCAACCTACTTACTTCTTTTTGTTAATAAGGACAGGAGGGTATCTACCTTCCACATGAAAACTCCATTTCTGCCTCTTTTTTTTTAATATCATCGATAAACATTTACAATCACTGTTTCAAGGAACATAAAGTTTAGATGTAAATGTGTAATATGTCAGAACATTGAAAAAGTAATTCAGTATGAAAGGATGGTGATAATCTAATAATCATGTGGATTTGAATGCAGTAGTAGGGGAAGGAATAGAAAACAGTGCTAGGGGAGAATGCTGTGTCTAGACAAGACAGTCTAGACACAAGGGAGGTAGCCGAAAGGGCACGCGTCAACTCAAGCCATCTTGCGTTAAGTCTGAAACAGGATACGTGATGAAAGCTATAAAGAAAAGAACGGAGCTTCTCGTATACTTAACTTTAATTCTTTGTGGTACATTTCTCTTGATAATACAAGTGAGACTCTCTCCAGATATGGTTAATGGCGCCTTGCTAGGTCGTAGCCATGGACTTAGCTGAAGGCTATTCTAACTGTCTCTCGGCAAATGAGAGAAAGGCTTCGTATGTGTAGTCGCTAGCAATGTCGTCCGTACAACTGGGGCGAGTGCTAGTCCGTCTCTCGAGACCTGCCTTGTGGTGGCGCTCGGTCTGCGATCCTGCCAGTGGCGACACGCGAGTCCGACATGTACTAATGGACCGCGGCCGATTTAAAGCTACCACCTAGCAAGTGTGGTGTCTGGCGGTGACACCACAGAGAATATGGGCTTGGTATAGGTATAAGAGAGCAGAAAGGCTAATTGAGGTCTGCAGTAAATTTCAGGTAGTAATGGCGAACACACTGTTCAAAAATCACAAGGGAAGGCCTGGAGATTGGAAGATTCCGATTGGATTATATCACAGTCATACTGAATTTCTGAAATAAGATACTGGATTGTAAGGCATACCCAGGAGCAGTCACAGATCACAACTTAGTAATGATGAAGAAGTTAGAAACAACTCATCCAGAACAATAAATGTGGAAAGAAGTGGGATGTTGAAGTAGGAAGGAATGATGACACATTTGAAGTTCTACAAGACTGTAGATACTTTGATAATACCACAGCAGGCAGCACAGTTGAAGAGAAATGAGCATCTCTAAAGGGGATAATCACAAAAGCTTAACAGATAGAAATAGGTACAAATAATGGAACTGTGAATAAACCTTGGCTAACGTAAGACACATTGAAATTGATTGATTGAGAAAAGAAAGAACAAAAGTGTTCAGGGAAAGACAGGAATACAGTGGCATAAGTCACTGAGGCATCAAATAAACAGGAAGTGCAGGGAATCCAATGTGAAATGAGAACAAAAAAAGTGAAGAAACTGAAAAAGATATAATTGTTGGAAGGACTGATCTAGTATACAGAAAACCACCCAGCCTATGATGAAATAAAATGGAAGGGTGGCAACATTAAGACTGTAGTGGGAATCTCGCTGTTAAAGACAGAAGAGAGAGTCAGTAGGTGGAGAGTGTGCATTGAGGGCCACTATGAGGGGAAGAACTTGTCTGATGATGTGAGAAAAGCAGTAGTGGGGCTCAATATGGAAGTCATCCAGTATTAAGAGGCATAATGTAACAGAGCTTTAGACTACTTGTGGTCAAATAAGACAGATAGTGTAGACAGTGTTCCTTTTGAATTTTCAAATCATTGGGGAAGTTGCAACGAGATGACAATTCAGGTTTGTATCTAGAATCAGTGAGTCTGGAGATAGACTTCCAAAATCATCTACACAATTCTGAAGATAGCAAGGGTTGACAACTACGAGAACTCTATTGCACAGTCAGCTTAACAGGTCAAGCATCAAAGTTGCTGAAAAGAATAATATCAGAAGAATTGAAAAAAAATTGTGTATCTGTTAGATGACAATTTGGCTTTTGGTAAAATAAAGGCACCAGAGAGGCAGTTCTGATGTTCCAGTTAATAATGGAAGCAAGACTTATGAAAAACCAAAACACTGCAATCAGGGACTATGAAATAGATGTAGTTCAGAAATTCTGCTTTCTTGGAAGCAAAATAACATGATGGAGAAAGTAATGACATAAAAAGCGGTCTACCACAGGCAAAGATGGCATTTATAGCTGGAAGAACTGCCTTCATTCATGAATCCAACTGTAGTTGAAGAAATTTCTGAGACCGTGGACTGTTGGGAAATCAGAAAGGAAGATAATTGAAGCATTTTAGATTTGGTGCTTTACAAAGATGTTGAAGATTAGGTGGGCAGGTAAGATAAGGAATGAGGTTCTCCACAGAACCGGCAAAGTAAAATGTTTGAAAAACACCGACAAGAAGGGGTAGGATGATAGGGCATGCGTTAAGACTTCAAGCAATAACTTCCGTGGCACTAAAGACTGCTGTAGAGGGTAGAAAAATGTAGGAGAAGAAAAGAGATTGGGGTTTATCTGACAAATAGTTGAAGATTTTGAACGTAAGTGCTGCTCTGAGATGAAGTGGTTAGCAAAATAGGATTTTGTGGCAGGGTGCATCAAAATAATCGGAAGACTGATTATTTGAAAAAATAAATTTGTCATTTGTCTTATGTGGCCTCTACGAATGTTAAATTTGATTATAATTTAGCATTTCCTGTTTGTATAAGAAAAATGAAGATTTGTTACCCTCCCCCAATCTCTTACAGTTTCCTTATGATAAATTGTAATACTCCTTGACCACCATTCACAATTTATACCCATTAGTTTGTGGAGGATTCACATTGTTTTGGATGTTACTCATTGTCTACGTTGGACATCTGAAATATAGAGAACACACAGTATGCCGATTACACAGTTGAAATAGGCTATTTTTGGATAGAAATGGAAGTAGTTAATGTACCAATGAAAAATGTATTTAAAGGAGTGGACTCATCACAACAGGTAGTTGCTTCTAGTTTTTGACAGAACTCATGAAGTACAGTGTGCATCTGATTCTGGGTGTAAATTAATCTTTAGGAGAAGAATAGTAGAAGTAAGTAGTAGTTCAAATCAATATTTTGAGTTGCCTGAGGGATATGGTTTATCCTTGTCCACCAATTAACGAGAGAGAATAAAAGTGAACAGCCCTAATATTTTGAATATTTTGT
Organism: Schistocerca nitens; assembly: GCF_023898315.1. NCBI lineage: Eukaryota > Metazoa > Arthropoda > Insecta > Orthoptera > Acrididae > Schistocerca > Schistocerca nitens. Next base: position 103,692,898 of record NC_064620.1, on the reverse strand, counting down.
TTCTTAGAATACAGCATTTTACAAAGTCTACACACACACACACACACACACACACACACACACACACACACACACACACACACCATTTTCACAAACAGAAAATAACATTGAAGTCGATAACAAACCTATCAAGCGCATATTTAAGGGTGCCTCTTATCTGAACAAATAATGTTGTGCGCAGGTGTATGATGATGTATTTGACATTTGGCGTAAAAACACAAAAATCAACTCCATGTTCAGTCTTCAATGGTTAATTAATCTTTCCACCGGTGACTTTCACTCATTCCTGTCTATTGTGAAGACTTTGAAATTTAAAACTTTCCGGCCTGTAGGTTCTTCCTTAAAGTTGTGGGCAAACTGCTAGACGATTGTAAATATCCACCTTGATATTTCAGCGCAGAGTCATCTGGCCATCTTCAGTGGAATACTGGTAAAAATACCTTAAGCTTCCCATTTTAAGACCCTATCAGCATGTGGATAGTGTACACAGTTGTCACAGCGCACATGCTCCTTGAGCACATGCAGTTCTGCTGCATGTCAGTGCGCTGCACCGCACACATTCTGTGGTGAAAACTCACTTCATTGATATCAGGTAGGTTGTCTTCAAATGAAATAATTGCAGAATTATACTGGCTATGCAAAGCAGACATATAGTGGCAGCTGATGTTATCACATGTACAATAGGTTACTTATTCATCTTTGCTCATCGTAACAAAACTACCGATTTGGGAGCGCAGCGTGGGAAACAGCTGTCTTCTGTAAGATGGCTGGCCACCAGGAAAGACATATGTTGTTCAAGAAACTCATTGGTAGATAAAAAAAATACATCGAGGAGGTGAAATGTCACCTAATTGTTATTCAGTACAGTTGCTGTGAGTACTTCAGGCAATTTAGTGTGTGCTCTAACAATACTGTAATGTCAGCCCCCAAACCTTGTGCCAGTTAGATGTAGCAAGTTCACCAGAGCCACATTTGCAAAAACCAAAACGACATCAGAACTAACTGATATGTTATCGCTTTCCAGCCTAAGTGATTTAATTTTGTTGATGAAATCTGTAGAATTTCTTATATGATGTGAACACTTGACTGTGTGGTCTGTTTTTTAATGACCTCCTTTGGTAGAGAACTGGAACTGTAAAGTTTCATTGTTATTCTCATCACGCGGTTAGTAGGATCCTTATCAATATTCTGGCACACTGAGTCACACAATTAAACACTGATCTTGTTAATATTGTCATCCCGTCCTATGACCATGGTTGTGTTACCTTTACCCAATTTGACCACTATTTTATCCGTGTTTGCCTGTAAGTTGCAGAGGGCAGCCCCTCCACAGGTGAAACGTTTCTCTTCAGTCATACATACTTATTATCTAACAATGACAATTTTCTATTCTGGATTTTTCATTATCTAACATTGAGTTTTCACACACTCTGATGGTGTTGCCTTGAAGGGTTCTGTCTCTCCCCTGGTAGCTAATCTTTTTTATGGAAGATTAGACGAGCAGACATTCGACTCAGCTGTTTTAAAACCAACAGAATTTGGCTATTCTTGGTGATACTTCTATAGTTTGGCCTCACGGTTTGGACAGTCTGGAGTTCGTGCAGCATCATAAACTTTGTAAATGAAAACATAAAGTTTGCTGTGCAGCTGGAGGAAGTAGGTTGTCTGCCATTTTTAGTCATCTTCTTATGACTTAAAAGCAGTGGCACATTTGGACATTTGATATTTCAAAAGTCCACTCATACAGACCTGCATTTCCAGGCTACTAGTTGCCACCATCCAGCACAAACTGTGGGCCTTTTAAGACCTTGATCGATTGAGCACTGAACTCATTCTGTATCGGATGCCGATGACATGGGAATGGAAAGAAAACACCTATGAAGTATGTTCCTGAACAATGGATATTCGTCCCAGCAAGTACAGGTAGTGCTACAGATGCACAAATGGCAATACAAGGAAGAGCATGAACCTTTCAAAACAACAGCCTATTGTACATTCATTGCAAATGTTTCTGCAAAAATAGGCAGAGTAGTAAGAAGACTTAAGGTCAAAGTAATCTATCTCAGCATTGTTGGGATGTATCAAAGATGACTTAGGGCAGCATGTGGCAGGTGTTTATACAGTTCTGTGCGAGTGCAGCAAATGTTACACGATGCACACTGTTCAGTATCACATCTAAGAACTTGAGCAGCATTCTTGTGTGGGAACCTCTGAGCCACCAAGTCCACTATTGCTGAGCACTGTATCTTTATTGGCCATTTGGTGAAATACAATAAGAAAAATTTTGGTCCATAGGGCATGTCCATAAGCCGAAGTTCCATCATCAGTGAATCAGAGGAAAGAAAGCAGTCAGAGCCCCTGTCTGTAAGGACTGTTGCTTCCAGTTAGATTCTGGATGGAATCCTGTCATAGAAAAACTTCTTTATCTGCGATTTTACTATTTTAAGACGATCAGTCTGATATCAGTGTGGCAAGCTTTTGCCACAAAAGGCATGCAGTGTGCTGACATTCAGCTAATGAACATGCACTCCAGCAGCGGGGTTTTAAGTTGGGGAGACTCAGCATATTTTCACCAGAAGATACAGCAGAAGACTGTGCTGAAAAATCGTGGCAACACGTTACCAACAGTTCGCCCAAAATTTTGTGGAAGAAATGTGAAGAAGATAGTCATGTCGTATACCTCTGAACTGATGTGATGTATAGTCTCGTCAGACCAATAATTCCCTTGCCATATTTCTGATTTTTGTTTTATGATTAGATTTGGTTACTTTCTGGCATTGTTTTCAAACTCTGGAATTAATCTTGCTTATATACAGGATTTAATTGTTGCTGTTTGCCTTGGATTGTTGTAAGATAGAATATAATTGGATCCTTTCAGCCTGTTCTAGCAGTAAGTGAAAGATTTTTTTTTAATTTTTTTGTCTGTTTTCGTCCATGGAAACCATTGAAACCAAAAGCAAAAGACTTTAGTTTTGTGGGCCATGAAGTTTTTCTTACTTCCCAGTAAGCTGCCGCCGACACATACCTTCCCCCCACCCCCACTCCTCCGTTCACTTCTTTAAAAGAATGGAACTCCCACATATACAACAGCTTCAGGCGTGTGATTATTTACAAATGAGTTAATGTGCCAAATATGTGATGTTTGCTGGGTAAAAGGTGTATGATTGAAGATGTATAACCTAAATTATATTGGTTTTATTAATTTTAGATCGACGCATGTCGTTGTTGTTGTTGTGGTCTTCAGTCCTGAGACTGGTTTGATGCAGCTCTCCACGCTACTCTATCCTGTGCAAGCTTCATCATCTCCCAGTACGTACTGCAGCCTACATCCCTCTGAATCTGCTAAGTGTATTCATCTCTTGGTCTCCCTCTGCGATTTTTACCCTCCACGCTGCCCTCCAATACTAAATTGGTGATCCCTTGATGCCTCAGAACATGTCCTACCAACCGATCCCTTCTTCTAGTTAAGTTGTGCCACAAACTCCTCTTCTCCCCAATCCTATTCAGTACCTCCTCATTAGTTATGTGATATACTCATCTATTCTTCAGCATTCTTCTGTAGCACCACATTTCGAAAACTTCTATTCTCTTCTTGTCCAAACTAGTTATCGCCCATGTTTCACTTCCATACATGGCTACACTCCATACATATACTTTCAGAAACGACTTCCTGCCACTTAAATCTATATTTGATGCTAACAAATTTCTCTTCTTCAGAAACGTTTTCCTTGCCATTGCCAGTCTACATTTTATATCCTCTCTACTTTGACCATCATCAGTTATTTTGCTCCCCAAATAGCAAAACTCCTTTACTACTTTCCTAATCTAATTCATTCAGCATCACTCGACTTAATTTGACTACATTCCATTATCCTCGTTTTGCTTTTGTTGATGTTCATTTTATATCCTCCTTTCAAGACACTGTCCATTCCGTTCAACAGCTCTTCCAAGTCCTTTGCTGTCTCTGACATAATTACAATGTCATCGGCGAACCTCAAAGTTTTTACTTCTTCTCCATGAATTTTAATACCTACTCCGAATTTTTATATATATATATATATATATATATATATATATATATATATATATATATATATATATACACACACAGGGTGATTCAAAAAGAATACCACAACTTTAGGAATTTAAAACTCTGCAATGACAAAAGGCAGAGCTAAGCACTATCTGTCGGCGAATTAAGGGAGCTATAAAGTTTCATTTAGTTGTACATTTGTTCGCTTGAGGCGCTGTTGACTAGGCGTCAGCGTCAGTTGATGCTAAGATGGCGACCGCTCAACAGAAAGCTTTTTGTGTTATTGAGTACGGCAGAAGTGAATCGACGACAGTTGTTCAGCGTGCATTTCGAACGAAGTATGATGTTAAACCTCCTGATAGGTGGTGTATTAAACGTTGGTATAAACAGTTTACAGAGAATGGGTGTTTGTGCAAAGGGAAAAGTTCTGGACGGCCGAGAACGAGTGATGAAAATGTAGCACGTCTGCAGCAAGCATTTGTTCGCAGCCCAGGAAAATCGACTCGCAGAGCTAGCAGAGAGCTGCAAATTCCACAATCAACTGTATGGAGAGTCCTACGAAAAAGGTTAGTTATGAAACCTGTCCATAACTACCTGAACGTCAACTACCTGAGGCTATGGATCGGCCGCCAGGCAGCCCGTGACAGAGCACTTCATCACTGGCCTCCAAGAAGCCCTGATCTTACCCCCTGCGATTTTTTCTTATGGGGGTATGTTAAGGATATGGTGTTTCGGCCACCTCTCCCAGCCACCATTGATGATTTGAAACGAGAAATAACAGCAGCTATCCAAACTGTTACGCCTGATATGCTACAGAGAGTGTGGAATGAGTTGGAGTATCGGGTTGATATTGCTCGTGTGTCTGGAGGGGGCCATATTGAACATCTCTGAACTTGTTTTTGAGTGAAAAAAAACCTTTTTAAATACTCTTTGTAATGATGTATAACAGAAGGTTATATTATGTTTCTTTCATTAAATACACATTTTTAAAGTTGTGGTATTCTTTTTGAATCACCATATATATATATATATATATATTTTTCTCCTGCTTGCTCAATATACAGATTGAACAACATCGGGGAGAGGCTACAACCCTGTCTCACTCCCTTCCCAACCACTGCTTCCCTTTCATGCCCCTTGACTCTTATAACTGCTATCTGGTTTCTGTGCAAATTGTAAATAGCCTTTTGCTCCTTGTATTTGACGCATAAACTAATGAAAAATTCAAAACCAAAACTGGTAAGCCAAGAGAGTGTTAACCCCTCTATTTGCCAATGTAAGACCTTTCTGTTGAACTAATTATTTTAGACATGATCATAGCAAACGAAAGCAAAATCAAACAGTGAAAAATCCAGGACGGAATAACAATAGTGTTATGGAAAGGATATATTGTTATTCAACGTAAAGAGGGTACATTGAACCTCAGACAGGCACAACAAAAAGACCACAATCCATTTGAGCTTTTGGCTAAAAGGTCTTACTCTAAAGTAGAAAACACACACACCTGTCGCCCCCCCCCCCCCCCCCCTCAATCCACGCACGCGCACGCACGCACACACACACACACACACACACACACACACACACACACACACGTGACCACTGTCTCTGGCCACTGAGGCTGAAAAAGATAGTTTTTCATGCATCTCAGTGTTTGTGATGTCATGTCTCCTGAATTGTGTTGTATATGGCTGAGAGGTATAGCCATTTGTTAGAAGTTTAACATAACAAAAATGTCCAAATTTAAAACTTTGCAATGTCCTCATAATCATCTCTTTAAGAGGTAGAACCATTCATTAAAAGAACATGTCAAGTATTACAGATAGAAACTGTATACATGTCCCAAGACAGCGTAACTCACAGCATGACATTAGACCAACTGTATTCACCAAGTATTTGACAGTGAAAAAGCTTAGAGACTTCCAACAAACTTACACAATTTCAGACCTTTCTGAAACAATTCTAGCTGACACCCCACACAGAATTATGAAAGGACAGGAATAATAAATGAAAAGAGCAGTTTGCTTTTGTTCTACAATATTACTTTTATTGCTAACCGGTTTTCAGCTTACAAGGCCATCTTCAGACATTTACTGAGTATTATACTCAGTAAATGTCTGAAGATGGCCTTGTAAGCCGAAAACCGGTTAGCAATAAAAGTAATATTGTAGAACAAAAGCAAACTGGTGCTTTTCATTTATTATTATAATGTTGTTCTACCAAGAACAGACGGAAGATTCTGTTAATAAAGGAAAGGAAGTTTATCGTTAAATACATTTTCATTGTTCATGCAGTTGACTACTTAACTTTGTCCCCAATATATTTTTCAGACATAATAATAATAAAAAATTATGAAACCTCATTAAGCCTTCGGCACACTCCGTGCCTCGAATTATTTGAAAAGATACAGAATGGCTACTCATTGGACCACACTACAAAGCTCCAGTCAACTATTGTCGTGTTTCTGCATTGTTTGGCCTATTGAAGACATGCATCTTTATGTGCCATTGTGAACAAAAGTCATTTGGAAGTTACCTGACTCCAAATTCCATTACATGCAATTCCCTTCACAGTGTTCACTCTGAACCTCGTTGATATGGACCTCCCTCCACTGACAACAGCAACTTCTGTCAGGTTTTGAAACCCACTGTCGTTGACGAGGTGAGACGTTGGTCTCTGGTCCATCTTGGTAAAGATTAATTATGACCACTGTTTCTACACCATGTTATGTGGCTGTGATTGATACAGCGTATCTTGCAGGCACACTGGACAGTCTGTATCGATACAACAACATATCTGCCAACTTCAGCCAAGGTGTGGTCACAGGCATGTTCAAACACAATTCCTTTCTACCATTTTGTCAAATCTCGATGTTGAACCATTCTAATGCACTGCTTCCATATGACTAACTGGCATATACACATCATTCCACTGCCGTGAACAATCTCAATAAATGAGGGTCACATTACTGCCTGCTACGTGCTCTACCCCATCTACAATACTCCAAAGGGTCCGTTATGCCCTTTTAAGGGGGTGACTACTATTTTGTCTGGTGAGCACAAAACTGTAGTTAATCATGGCGCATGCAGCAAATAATTATCAATATGAAGGAACAAAAAGTTAATACATCAAACCCAAAATACACAGATTGTGTTGGTACAAGAAAGCACTAAAAGATTGCAAATAGAAAGTTTTATGTGGGTAAAAGTGCATGATGTCTTGTGGTTTAGCAATGAATTAAGATAACGTTTTCCCAAACGTGTGACAGCATTCGTAAAAGTTGATGAAAAAATTAGCAGAAACAATAATACTCGAGAAAACCTAATATAACTGATGAGTACTAAAGAGGAAAGAAAAGGAGCATCTTGTAGAAGTGATAATTCTATTATTTTTACATTTTTTATGTATATATTTTTTTTAAACACACATTCTAAAATAGAACAGAACAGCATGGTGAAGTAGAAATAACAACCCTACAGGTTCAGCTGCTGGAGGCAAGAAGGAATGTGCTCCAATGTCAGTATCAGTGCCTAACCTAAGTGCAAGTGGTGGCTCCTGCTGTCCACCGGAGCGCGAAAGCCCTGCTGCCGCCGGTCTGCTAGAAACGTTTGCCGCTGTAGCTCGCCGTCGAGCCCGGCAGCCTGTTCCAGCGTCATCTGGCGGTGGGCCGCCTACCTCTGGAAATGCAGCAACTCTCTTCCCACGAGGGCCCGGTTCTGTTTCTGGCCTTGTTCGTCTAGCACTCTCTTCTAATTTTCCAGGTGAGTGGACAGAAATATTTTGAAAGTCATCCGAGAACAAGTCATGTGGAATTTTATTCGAATACAGTAGTTGTGTGGCAACAACTGCAGTACCTGCAGGGGCCTTTCATGTAATTCTCTTGTACCTAAGTTGCAAGCAAGGGCATGTTGTATAACAGTGTAAGAGGACAAATAGTGTTAAGTAGTGTTTGTAAATCCTGCTAATATTTTTATTTATTTATTTATTTATTTTGGGGGGGATGAGTTATTGACATGGGGGATCATAAATCTTAAAATGTAAATGGTGAAAAAATAAGGCTAGAAACTGCAAAAAGGTGGGAATTAAAGGAGATGGAACCTAGGTAAACTGAAAGAACCAGAGGTCATAGTGTTTCAGAGAGAGCATTAGGGAACGATTGAAAAGAACAGGGGTATGAAATACAGCAGAAGAAGAATGGGTAGCTTTGAGAGATGAAATAGTGAAGGCAGCAGAGGATCAAGTAGGTAAAAAGACAAGGACTAGTAGAAATCCTTGGGTAACCAAAGAGATATTAAATTAAATTGATGAAAGGAGAAAATAAAAAAAATAAAAAATTGTTAATGAAGCAGGCCAAAATGAATACAAACCTCTCAAAAATGAGATCAACAGGAAGTGCAAAATGGCTAAGCTGAGATGGCTAGGGAACAAATGTACGGATGTAGAGCCATCTATCACTAAGGGTAAGATAGATGCTGTCTACAGGAAAATAAGAGAGATTTGGAGAAAAGAGAACCACCTGTATGAATATGAAGGGGCTCAGATGGAAAACCAGTTCAAAGCAAAGAATTAAAAGCAGAAATGTGGAAGGAGTATATAGAGGGTCTATACAGGGTCTATGCAAGGGTGACGTACTTGAGGGAAATATTATGGAAATGGAAGGGGACATAGATGAAGATGAAATGGGAGATATGATTCTGCACGAAGAATTTGACAGAGCACTGAAAGACCTAAGTCGAAACAAGGCCCCGGGAGTTGACAACATTCCTTTAGAACTACTGATAGCCCTGGGAGAGTCAGCCATGACAAAACTGCACCGTCTGGTAAGCAAGATGTATGAGACATGCAGAATACCTCCAGATTTCAAGAAGAATATAATTATTCCAATTCCAAAGGAAGCAGGTGTTGACAGGTGTGAAAATTACCGAACTGTCAGTTTAATAAGTCACGGCTGCAAAATACTAACGTGAATTTTTTACAGACGAATGGAAAAACTGGTGGAGGCAGACCTCGGGGAAGATCAGTTTGGATCCCGTAGAAATGTTGGAACACGCGAGGCTATACTGACCCTACAACTTAATTTAGAAGAGAGATTAAGGAAAGGCAAACCTACATTTGTAGACTTAGAGAAAGCTTTTGACAATGGTGACTGGAATACTCCCTTTCAAATTGTGAAGGTGGCAAGGGTCAAATGCAGGGAGCAAAAGGATTTTTACAATTTGTATAGAAACCAGACTGCAGTTGTAATAGTGGAGGGGCATGAAAGGGAAGCAGTGGTTGGAAAGGGAGTGAGACAGGTTTGTAGCCTGTCATTGATGTTGTTCAGTCTGTGTACTGAGCAAGCAGTAAATGAAATAAAAGAAAAATTTGGAGTAGGAATTAAAATCCGTGGAAAAAAATAAAAAAAATTTGAGGTTTGCCAATGACATTGTAATTCTGTCAGAGACAGCAAAGGACTTGGAACAGCAGTTGACTGGAATGGACAGTGTCTTGACAGGAGGATATAAGATGAACATCAACAAAAGCAAAACGAGGATAATGGAATGTAGTCAAATTAAATCGGGTGATGCTGAGGGGATTAGATTAGGAAATGAGACATTAAAAGTAGTAAAGGAGTTTTGCTATTTGGGGAGCAAAATAACTGATGATGGTCGAAGTAGAGAGGATATAAAATGTAGAATGGCAATGGCAAGGAAATCGTTTCTGAAGAACAGAAATTTGTTAACATAGAGTATAGGTTTAAGTGTCAGGAAGTCTTTCCTTAAAAGTATTTGTATAGAGTGTAACCATCTATGATTGTGAAAGGAGAATTATAAATAGTTTAGACAAGAAGAGAATAGAAGCTTTCGAAATGTGGTACTACAGAATAACGCTGAAGATTAGGTGGGTTGATCATGTAACTAAGAAGAAGGTACTGAACAGACTTGGGGAGAAGAGGAATTTGTGGCATAACTTGTCAAGAAGAAGGGGTCGGTTGGTAGGACATGTTCTGAGGCATCAAGGGATCACCAATTTAGTATTGGAGGGCAGTGTGAAGGGTAAAAATCGTAGAGGGAGACCAAGAGATGAATACACCAAGCAGATTCAGAAGGATGTAGGCTGTAGTAGTTATTCGGAGATGAAGAGTCTTGCACAGGATAGAGTAGCATGGAGAGCTGCATCAAACCAATCTTGGACTGAAGACCACAACTACTACTGCTACTAACTGAAGAGCCAAAAAACCTGGTACGTGTGCCTAATATCGTGTAGGCTCCCCATGATTACACAAAAGTGCCGCAATACAATGTAGCATGGAGTCGACTAATGTCTGAAGTAGTGCTGGAGGGAATTGACGCTGTGAACCCAGCAGGTCTGTCCATAAATCTCTAAGAGTAAGAGGGGTTGCAGATCTTTTCAGAACAGCTCGTTGCAAGGCATCCCAGATATGCTCAATAATGGTCATGCGTGGGGAGTTTGATGGCCAGCAGAAGTGTTGAAACACAGAATAGTGTTCCTGGAGCCACTCTGTAGAAGTTCTGGACGTGTGGGGTGTCAAATTGACCTGCTGAAATTGCCCAAGTCTGTGCGAATGCACAATGGATATGAATGGATGCAGGTGATGAGACAGGGTGCTTATGTACGTGTCACCTGCCAGTCGTATCTAGACATACCAGGGGTTCCATATCATTCCAACTGTACACGCCCCACGCCACCAGCTCAGAAAGTCCCCTGCTGACATGCAAAGTCCATGGATTATTGAGGTTGCCTCCATACCTGTACATGCCCATCCACTTGATACAATTTGAAATGAGACTTGTCCAACCAGGCAACATGTTTTCAGTCATCAAAAGTCCAGTGTCAGTGTTGATGGGCCCAGGTGAGGCGTAAAGCTTTGTGACGTGCAGTGATAAAGGGTACATGAGTGGGCCTTCGGCTCCGAAAGCCCATATCAATGATGTTTCATTCAGTGGTCTGCATGCTGACACTTGTTGATGGCCCAGCATTGAAATCTGCAGCAATTTGTGGAAGGCTTGCACTTCTGTCATGTTGAACGATTATCTTCAGTCATCGTTGGTCCCATTCTTGCAGGATCTTTTTCCCTTAGTGATGTCGGAGAGATTCTATGTTTTGCCAGATTCCTGACACCACATTCAAACTCACTTAAATCTTGATAACCTCCCCTGTAACAGCAATAGCTGATCTAACAACTGTGCCAGATGCTTGTCTTACATAGGCATTGCTGACCACAGCACCATATTCTGCCTGTATACATATTTCTATATTTGATTATGCATGCCTATACCAGTTTCTTTGGCGCTTCAGTGTAACTTCTGTTTCTGTATATGGTTGGATGAAAGAATATGAATGAGAAATGTACGTGGGTGCCAGTCACAGTGACAGGTCATGGCGTACACAAATATCCTGTATTATAATCTGCTCACAGAAAATTAGTGGTAAACTATTGTTAATGTTGGTGAGAGTTGTGTGTGTTGCTATCACATAACAAATGTCTTATATTCAGATTGTGAAATTTAGACCATTTTTTGGCCACATTTCCACTGTATTTTAGCAAGGACAGCAAATTTGTTTTCTATTGTATTCCATTGTGTGTCCACTCTACAAATTATCTCCATTTAGCCACAGTAGACGTATTTGTAAATTGATCTGCAGTAGAAGAAGCTGTCAGCTTGTTGTTGGGTCTAGTGATTAGTGTGTCTGCCTCTAGATTGCAGTATGCCGAATTTGATTTGTGTCTGGGTCTAAGATGTTTTTCACCTGGGGATTCAGTGTTTGTTTTCTCCTAATCATTTCATATCGTCTTCATTGACTTGCAAGCTACCAAAGTGACTTCAAATAAGACTTGCACCAGGCGGGCAAACAACCCCAGATGGGGTCTCCTAATCAGTAATGCCATGCAGTCATTCATTTCATTCTATAAACTGCTACGTCGGTATTGCCTTTTTTTTCTAGTGATAGTATTCCACATCTTTTGTTCTTCTCAACCTTATTCTTACAAATGACATGTGTTTGAAACATTTGCAGGTGGTCTTCTGAGTACAGCTCAGAGTTATCCCAGTTTGACAACAAGTGGTGGCGGGAGTGGTGGTGGAACAGGTTCAGGTGGAGTATCAACAACCGCTGGAGGTGCGCCGTGCCTTAGTCAGGCACTTACTATGAGTCTTACCTCGACCTCTAGTGATTCCGAGCAGGTCAGTCTGGAGGTTAGTGCTCCGGACTATTATTGAGTTTCTCTCTTGTGCATGGTAATAGAGTATTAAGACATTGGTGAGTGCTGTTTAGTAACAAAAGTAAGTTATAATGTAAGTATTATCTAACTTCAGAAGGAAATAAGTTGACATTGTGATCTTGTTATACCTGCTTCTTTAAAGCAGAGGTTTAAGCAAGTGAGTTCCATCTGGCATCCAATGGAGATTATATAATTTTTATCATGTACAATAATTTTCATGTTTAAACTTTCTTCAATAGCACATAGTGCACAAAGAAATATGTTAAAATTGTGAAGGAGGCTGTATGGAAAGAAGACGGTATTGCTTTTAGTACCACTGTGTGCATGGTAATGAAAATGACACAGTGATTTGTAGTTCTAAAGCAGATTAAAAAACATCTAAATTGGATCCATGTAGAGATGTACTGACAGTCATTATTCTTGCAAATTAACCAAAGGTGGATTAGGAAGATGATGAGGAGTGGGGCAGGATGTGTTATACTTCACCATGCTTTACAGTGTACCAATACCAGTGTATGAAAAAGAATTTTTGTGCAGATGTCTTTAATTATGAAGGCACAGTAAGTCTCATAGCAAACTTTAAACGAGGTTTCCAAGGAGTGACTTAAATTTGTTGCATGTATCCCAGATTTTCTGATGGTTTGGCAATGCGTTACTCTCAGTTACTCTTTATATATACATTTTCTTCTGAAGAGAACTCATTCTTCTATTGCCACTTACAAATAGTGACTCGTTTTTAATTTCTATAACATTTTTACTTGCACCAAGCTTTCCCGTAAGTGGACTTCTTGGTATCCATTCCCTCTTTCCATATTCTCACGCTGAAGTCCTCCCTTTCCCCCTCTCTGACATGCTACCCACTCCTTCCCCTTTCCCCTCACTCTCACACACTTTAATTCTTCTGTTTTTCTCTCCTCCCCCCCCCCTCTCCCCCCTCACTCCACAATTTCACTTGTTGAACCTTTCCCACACTCTCCCCCAAAGCTGTGCACCCTCACGTCCTGTGCACTGCCTTCTTTTATTTGTTATGTGCCACTGCCCACGTTAACTCTCTTCCCTCCCTCCCAATCTCCCTTCATGCTTTTTCCCCTCCTCTGCTGTCATGTCCGCAGCTCGTGGTCTAGTGGCTAGCGTTGCTGCCTCTGGATCACAGGGACCCGGGTTTGATTCCAGCCGGGTTGGGGATTTTCCCTGCCCGGGGACTGAGTGTTATCGTCATCATCACCACCACCACCGTCGTCGTCGTCATCATCGTCATCGTCATCGTCGTCATCATCATCATCATCATCATCATCATCATCCATGACAGTGGCTCGATTGGACTGTGTAAAAATTGAGGCTTTGTGTGGGTGCTGATGACCGCACAGTTGAGCACCCCACAAACCAACCCATCATCATCATCATCATCATCATCATTTGCTTTCATGCTATTTACTAGAGGTTGCATTTTGGTATATGAAATTTGCTGCCATTGTGAAGCATAATTTTAATGCTACTTATTCACTATGTGAATATTTACCAACAGGATTTTCTGGAGAGTTGTCGTGCTCCAACTTTGCTCGCTGAACTGGAAGATGATGACGAAATCCCAGATGCTGATTGTGATGATGAGTGTGATGAGAATGAGGATGACGACGATGAAGAGTATGAAGAGGTCATGGTGAGTTCAGATGAAAATTTTTATCGTAATTATCATGCAGAGCATAAGCCTGCTGGTACTGCTGACAGCATGTTCACCTTTTTTACTTTGCGAGTTGTTAAGAGTTGAATAAATTTTGATTGCAGAGATACAAATATTTCTGTTGAGACTTTTCTGGAAAAAGAGGTAAAATGAAAACTGTAAGAGAAAAATAAAATTTGAGATGTGTGGAAATAAAGTAGCTGTACATTGTTAACATCCGTGCGTGTACTCGGGTACTGAAGGTATTCATAAATAAATTCTTTTACTGATCTTCATTTTTCTTTTTTCTTTTGTTTTCCATATTTGGTTTTACATTTTTATTCTGATACATTATGTCCATTTTGTCTCTTTTGTTATAAAGTTGTCACACTTACCCTTGATACCACGTGCTCCACTCTTCCTTATTTTCCCCCTCTCACTGTTTGCTTTGGCCAGCAAACAGTCTGTGCTGTTAGAGATTATGGTGGTATTATGGCTGGGTGGCTTTTGGGCTGTTACATTCCTAACTTGCACAAAGAGAACTAGTTCATATAATTTTTGTGGTAATGAGTAATCATGTAACAATAACACAGTTGAATGCAAGAATTATTTGTACGTAGACTGTGTCAGATACAGGTGTAGGGTTTGCTCCCCATGAGGATGCCACATTCTGTTCCAATTTTTACTCTCATTCTGACTCCACAATAGTGAGTGACTTCATAATATCTTAACTAATCACACTTGTGGTGGCGTAAGGTAGAACGGATATATAGGCACTGGGAATCCAGCTCACGGAAATGTTAAGATGGTCAGTCCCGACTTCACTGTCTGACATGTTCAGGTGTCTTCTCTAAGAACAGATTGGGTTCTCTCAAACTGAGTTGATTTTTCATATGCTGTTATGCTGGGAGGGGCAGGTTGAGAGACATTTCAAATGAAATTGTAAGATACTGGGTGTGGATAAAATGTTATGATATTTCCAGTCACAAATTATGAGATAGCTATATGCAATAATTGGTTCAAATGGCTCTGAGCACTATGGGACTTAAAATCTGAGGTCATCAGTCCCGTAGAATTTAGAACTACATAAACCTAACTAACCTAAGGACATCACTCACATCCATGCCCGAGGCAGGATTCGAACCTGCGACCGTAGCAGCCGCGCGGTTCTGGACTGAAGCGCCTAGAACCGCTCGGCCACCGCGGCCAGCTATATGCAATAATTACCCGCTGTTACTTACATCATATCATTCCAGGGTTCATAGACATTTTCTGTTGTTATCCCGGAACACCACTCGTGCGTGTCACCACTCCCGACTTTAGTTGTTGTAAACCCCACTTGAAGCAAGAGAGGGCCAGGATACTTGCATCACGGAGACTGTGGGAACATAAAACTCGAACACCATGTAGATCTGGATTGCATTCATGACACAGGAGATGGCAGATGTGGATACAAATTAAGCAGTTGTTAAATAACCAAATAACATGACACCAAGTAGATACCCAGAACAGATACTGGAAGTGGTTGTTTTTGCCTCCTAGTCAATATTTTTGGACTGTTAAGTGAAATAAAAACACTGTGTATGGCATTAGCTGGTCACCCCAAAGGCTAGTTGCAGTAACTGCCGGCTGCTGTGCATTGTCAGCAGTCTGAGGCATTTGAATGTCACTCTTCTCAATGGTTTTATTTTACCATATATACTCGAATAATCCACGCCCTGGAATAATTCATGCACTTCCCTGTGTGGGTCCGGGGGTTAGAATAGTCCCGAGGTATTCCTGCCTGTCGTACGAGGTGACTAAAAGGAGTTTCATGTGTTTCGGCCTTTATGTGATGGTCCTCTGTAGGGTTTGACCCCCATTCTACAAAATTTTCCCGAAGAACGAGCCAGTTGGGGAAGGGTTTCTTACAAGTTGCATCATGTCCATTGTGCATGGAGATCTTTAGCCCTCTTTCTCGTTGTCGCATTGCAGTCCTGCCCAGTCTCCATCTTTTGGGCGAGGGCACCTTCCTGGTTGTGTTTTCTTCCATGCACTATACATTGTTGATTTCTGCATCGCCAATGACCATGGACTACTTTGCACCTGATATCCAGCACAGTAGCCAGTCCGTTGTGGTGTGGCTGCCATGTATCCTGTTGGTTGTAGCCCTCTGACCACACAGGGATCGCTCTGCTGACGCCTGCGCCGTTAACTCCTCACATATGCCAAGGGGTAGATGCCCAGCCCCCGTCTCTAAGCGAGCTCAGTTCAACGCACAGAAGTACGACCCCAAATCGTTCCCCTGCTTGGCCACACCATGGGAGGAACGTCAGGCTAAGGATGGCAGCAGATCTTATTTGCCCCGGTATCTTGTATGTTGGAGAGCTGATGGGGAATCTTTCATGACGATGAAGCCTTAGTTTTTTTGTTGAGAATTTAGAAGACAAGTGCAGGGAGGTGGAGGGCTTGTCGAAAGTGAGATCTGGGTAAGTCTTGATCAAAACAGCATCCTCTGCCCAGTCACGGGGGTTACTCGCTTGTGACAAGCTGGGGGATGTTTCTGTAACCATCACGCCCCATAAGAGCTTAAATATGATCCAGGGTATCATATTTCACAGAGAACTTCTTTTGCAGTGCGACGATAAGATGCGCGCCAATTTAGAGTGGCGAGGTGTACATTTTGTCCAGCATATCCACCGGGGTTCGAAGGATACTCGGTTTGCCACCAGTGCCTTCATCTTGGCCTTTGAGGGTGATACATTGCTCGAGAAGGTTGAGGTGATGGTGTAGCAGAGTGATGAGGTGATGGTCTAGCAGAGTGATGTAAAGCCCTATTTCCCTCCTCCGATGAGTGTTCCCCCTCTTTTTGGTGGCGATTAATGGTCCTGCGGCTGCGGTGGGCTCATCGGTCTGTTCCTCTCTATATGCCGATGACTTTTGTCTTTATTACAGTTCCCCAAGCGTCAGTGTCGCTGAACAGCGGCTGCAGGGAGCTATCCGTAAGGCTCATTTTTGGGCATCCAACCATGGTTTTCAGTTCTCAGCCTCTAAGACCCGAGTGATGCATTTCTGTCGTCATCGAAAGGTCCACCTCCATCCAGAGCTCTACCTTGCCAATGAACTCCTTCTTGTAGAAGCTGGAATCCCTCCCCTGTGATTCCACGGACAACAGTTGCTTGCGTCATACATCGCCCACGTCCATGCCTCGCCCGACTACCCAAACCGCAGGCTCCTTTTTCCATCTTCTGCACTCCCCTCCCCACAACGGCAGCCTAGGTTGGGTCTCCGGATCGCGACCCGCGTTCGTTCCCTTCTCTCGTCACTCAAGTCCTTTCCCCTTCCTCCATCCTTCTGGCGCTCTTCATCTACCCTCCTTGGTCCCTCCCTCGCTTGCATCTTTCTTTGGATTTGTCCTGCGACTCCAAGTCCTCCGTTCCACCTGCCAGTCTTCGTCAACAATTCATGGCTCTTCTTGCCTCATTTCGTGATGCAGATGCAGTCTACACCAATGGTTCTGTGGTCGATGGACGCACTGGGTTTGCTTTCATCCACAGCGACTATGTTGAGCAGCATTCCCTGCCTTGTGGGAGCAGTGTTTTCACTGCGGAGCTGGTTGCTCTTTATCGTGCACTTGCTCACCTTTCCTCTTGTCCTGGGGAGTCAAATTGTCATATACAGTGACTCCCTGAGTGGATTGCAAGAACTCGACCAGTGTTTTTCTCAGGACCCTTTGGTATGCGGTATTCAAGATGCTGTTTTCGCTCTTGCCGAGTGTGGTCGTTCAGCGACGTTTGTGTGGACTCTGGACCACATCGGCATTCCAGGAAACGAACGTGTCGATCAGTTGGCCAAGCAGGCCACCACTTCACCACCCCTGAAGCTTGGTCTCGTGGAAAGAGACCTCTGGTCAGGCCTACATCGCAAGGTCCGCGATGTCTGGAGCTCTGAATGGTCTGTCTTGAACACGCCAAATAAGCTCCGTTGGTAAAGTCGTCTACGGCCGTATGGAACTCATCCTTGAGGAGCACGCGTAGGGACTCGGTTGTTCTCTGCCGTCTCCGAATTGGACATAATGCGGTCGACCCATAGCTATCTCCTTCGCCGTGAGATCCCGCCCAAGTGTCGCTGTGATGCAGGGCTGACAGTGGTCCATCTTCTGCTGGACTGCCCCCTTTTAGCCCCCTTGCGGCAGTCCTTTAATTTACCAGCTACACTTCCTTTAATTTACCAGCTACACTTCCTTTAATTCTATATGACGATGCCTCTATAGTTGACTCAGTTTTACGTTTTATCCGTGCAGCTGGGTTTTATCACTCACTCTAGTGTGGGCGCTCTCGCATGATTTCTCAGGCTACACCCACTCCAGCAACTTTTAATTGGGACGTGGATACCAAAATAGTGTCTTTTATGGTAACAAGTTGTGTTGGTACCTCTATCAACGCTTTCAGCTGGAGGTTCTTCGTTTGTAGTTGAGTGGTTGACTCTTTACCTAATCCATCAACCACTGTAGTCTGTTTTACTCTAGTCAACTATTTGCTCTGCTCCTTTTAAGTGTCCTCTTTTTTTTGTTATTGCGGTGTTCATTTTAGCTCTGTACCTCTTGGTGTTCCTTCCCTCTGGGTGCAGAGGTTACGCTTTTACTGTATAGGCCTTTTACAAGTATGTCTGTTTGGAACAAGGGACTGATGACCTCGATGTTTAGCCCCCATCAATCCCCACAACCAACCAACCTACCTCCCCCGATGCGGTGCTTTACGTGCTGGAAGTTCAGCCCTATGTCTCCCGTTGTACTTCCAGTGTCACATCCCGATACTTCATATGCCCCACCTCCCATCTGTGTCAGCTGCGGAGAGCCCCATTCGCCTTACTGCAGGATTCTCCAGAAAGAAAGGAAAATCATGGAGTACAATACCCTGGACTGACTGACCTACACTGAGGCTAAGAGAAAATTTGAATGCCTTGATCCTGTGCATATATCATCATCTTACACCACTGCCACAACGGTTCTGGCACCATTAGCTCCGCCAACCCAGGTCACCTCTCGGAGCCGGAAGACTGCACCTGTGGGGGGTCCGTTCCCTCCCTGTTGCTCCTGCACCACCACCTACTTCGGGAGCAACACCCCCCCCCCCCCCCACCACCACCACCACCACCACCATCGGGGACGTCCGTCCACTGGAGAGCACATGATGACATGTGTGGTAGTGACCACGTCCCCGTCTTCCTCTCACTGCCCCAGCATCAGGTACATGGACACCTGCCGAGACTGGCTTTGAACAAGGTGGACTGTGGAACTTTCACCTCTGCTGTCACTGCTGAATCTCCCCCTCACGGTAACCTTGATGTGATGGTTGAGCAGGTGACCAGTACAATTGTTTCTGCGGCAGAAAACACGATCCATTGCTCTTTAGGGTGCCTGAGCCGTAAGACAGTCCCTTGGGGGTTGCCGGAAGTCGCTGAGGCAATTAAGGATTGTCAGTGAGCTCTACAGCGGCACCCTTCCGTGGAGCACCTCATAGCCTTTAAACGGCTCCGTACCAGTGTTCACTACCTTATCAGACAACGGAAGGAGGAGTGTTGGGAGATATACGTCTCCACCATTGGGTGCCACATGTCACCTTCCCAAGTCTGGGAAAAGATCAGATGCCTTTCCGGGTACCAGGCCCCAACAGCTGTCCTCAGTGTTACCATTTCTGTTGAAAAATCTTGATAGCCAGCCCCAGCTAGTTTTGAAATTGGTAATATCTATTTCTTCGGCTAAAGCCGATGTTTTAAGCTGGCACATTTCATTCATCACTGCGTATTGTTGCTTCTCATCCACATAATAGCAGAGCCTTTTTTTAAGGTCTGGATGCTTCGCTTTTTGGCCGCGAAATTGAAATGCCCAGCAGTTACTGTTAGTTTCTTTTTTTTTTCTTTGCCAGACACGAATACAACTCTCGTTCGTGTCATACTTTCTTCCCACTGCGCGGTTTCCAATGTTTTCGGCTTCTTAGTAATTTTCCATTTTTGTGTACAAGCGATAATGAAATAGTAGCCATAATTAACAAGTTTGAAGATGTCAATGCTTCAGTTATAATGTGCTACAGAGGCTACAGAGGCATCACAAACTGAGGCCACAACAGCACTACAGTATAATGGGATATATTGTTGGAGGCGGAGCAGTACCAACCTTGTTTCAAATAATCTCCATACCCCAGTGTTTTGTCCTTAAATTCAGGGGGGGGGGGGGGGGGGGGATGCACGGATTATTCAAGTATATAAGGTAACTTTGGAGATGTGGTGAAACAACCAGGGATTTGTATTTACTTTGACCAGTAAATAGCATGTACTGTTTGGTGAGAGGGTGTTGTCACAACTGTGGGGGAGGGGGGGGGGCTGGTTGGTTGGTTGGTTGGGTGCATAGTTAAACCAGATAATGACAGAACGAAAGTCCACACACAGAAGAATTCAAGTTAAGAAATAAATACCTTCAACAAAAAGAACTTGCACTCTGCCATGAAGTTACTCACAAATTAAGTCTTTACCTTGCTGTGCCCTTACCACTCATGGTCAATACTTTCAAGGTCTGAGCTGTCCAAGCTCAACTCAACACTTTAGAGTGCCAGGTGTGTATAGTATTTATGTAGAAAAGACCAGCTGCACAGTCGCAAAGTGCTGTGCTGAACGCAAGCTCCATATACGATAAAGAGAAGTGGACAAGTCAGCCATGATGGAACAATGACTGGATAATGACAACAGAATACTATTTGAGGGCGCAACTATGTATTGGAATTTAATTGTAAAAGAAACTGCCAGGGTATGATTATGGTGCATTAATTTCAAAAGTGGCCAGGCGTATGTGTTTAGTAGAGCACCAGTAAACCCCTGATACCTTAATGAATTGTACTCTCATCTATAAAATATCTTCAGACTTTTAATTACCTTACACACGGGTTAACGTGTTAAATATTTGATGTTAAACATGTAAGAGAGAATAAATTTAGAAAAGGTTTGAAATTATCTTAGTTTGTTGAAACCCGCAAAGTGCTCTCGTTATCGAGCCTAGTTAAGTATAGTGCAGGTAATTGCTTTCCATTTTAAGCAAAACCTAGTTTTTCGTGCTTCTCATTATTGATGACATTATATCTCCTGAACTATATACAATCATATAATTTTGCTGGTACATTCAGTAGTAAATTAGGATACTTTCTGCAAAATGTGTTGCGAATAGTGAGTAGTAAAGAAGTAATAAATTAATATGTCTTGCCTGAAGTTAAAAGTTTTTGTGCATGAACAACAAAACTGTAAGCAATGAACATTTTTCCTTTCATCATTTTATGGGAGGTGTTGGTGAGAAAAAGTTTTGTGAAGGTTTGAAATTACGTGGAAAGTTTGCTGGAAATCGCTGTGTGTATTCACAGCTCCTAACTGTAATACTTGCCTTACTGTGTTAAACCTTCTTTATATAAGATTATACCTCTTAATGAGTAGATCATGACAGAATTTTAAATTCAGTCAGTAATTATATGAAATATTAAAAATAAAATTTTTGTTGCCCCCTGGAAGCTGTTATATAGGCAATTTGCAACTGAGTCTTTGCACCATGAACCATGAACCTGGTTAGCCATTCAGTAATACAATTGGTGGCAGACTTGGACACCAAACTGAATCAGAGAAGTATGATTGACAGTACAAGTCAGCAGTAGTGTCAAAAACCACGAGATACAACATTTAGCTTATAAGACTCAGTATGAAACATTCTGCTACCACTTGCTTAAGTACTAGTTTGTTACAAAGCATGTATTGTATGTAGAGTTAATATTCATTATGTACTGAAATTTACATGCTTAAAAACAATTTTCTGGTGACATGTTTATGAAATGCTAATATTAAGGTAAAATTACACAACTGATGAATAGCTTTTTTACAGGTGATCAGGTATCTAATATTTTCTCTAGTTTGTTCAGATCCTTCAACAAACATTTTTATGAAACATGTTGAACTCATCATTCTTACAAAAATGGCACTCTTTGTCTCATTATGTGTGATTGTTTGTTAACTGGTTATGCAACAAACACATACTGTAATGTTTTTTGGTGCTGGTATTTTTCACCATTGGAAATCAAATTTGGTTTTCTGTTTTAACAGGAGGAAGAAGGATACGAAGTTAGAGGTGGTAAACGACGCTCGTGGGATGATGACTTCGTCCTGAAAAGGCAATTTTCGGCACTTATACCTGCGTTTGATCCACGACCGGGCCGCACTAATGTTAATCAGACATCAGATTTGGAAGTTCCTCCACCTGGATCAGATGAAAGTTCAAGTGGGGAGAGCAGTTC
The DNA here is from genome assembly GCF_023898315.1 of Schistocerca nitens. Classification (NCBI taxonomy): domain Eukaryota; kingdom Metazoa; phylum Arthropoda; class Insecta; order Orthoptera; family Acrididae; genus Schistocerca; species Schistocerca nitens. The sequence continues at coordinate 103,670,678 of NC_064620.1, read as the reverse complement.
TATCAGTGTTGGGAGCAGCTCAGATGCAGAGACAGTGCCGCAGCCCCGCCTCAAACTATCATTACGAGGACCAAACCAGCACGGGGTAGGTAATTCTTTCTGTTGAGAAAGAGTAGGATTGCATGTCGTTGCCATCGTGATGGATATGAAGAAATAGAAAAACACATTTCCCAATTATTCATCTGTAATAAATTTTGTTGGAAATTTATGTAGGGAAATTGTAAAATATATGTTTCTATAATCCTCAACTTCAATTTATGTTATTATCTTTGGGAAATAAAATTTGTAACCATCTAAAACACTGATTAAAATAGTTTTTTCTCGCTTTAATTATTAAAACTCAATTTGCTTTTTGTTGATTACTTCTTGGTCATTGTCAATTGATGAATTCAAGAAAATTTTATTAATTCAGAGTCACAAGACTGTACATCCATACTAGAGCTGTATTGATGGTTTGTTTTTTATCAGTTACTGTTGTATTCTTCATGTGTTTGCCTGACTCAAAATTCTGTGATAGTTAACATAGTGTAGTTTGTAACCATGTTTCTATTTTTTAATTGTAAATTCGAGAGTCAAACACAATAGTTACAGTTATATTATTTATAAGCCACATTGGCAGAATCATTTGTATAGAACTTTTTGAAAGAAATTTCCACCATTTGGTTGTAAATTACTGGTCATGCTATCACGATTTTGGCTTTATAACCATTCTAAAGTGCTAGCTGAGCCCTTGCAGGATGTCCATTCTGTCTAAACAGGCTCTAAAGCTGATTGTGTGAAATAAATGAACAGTAATTTACAGTCAAATGGTGGAAATTTCTTTACAGAATTGTTATGCGTTTTATTATTAAAAAGATGATAGGCTAAGACCAAGATAAAATCACAGAAAGAGATGGTGCAGTGATAATGACACTCGTATTTAATTCAAGAGGGACTGTGTTCAAATGTACATGCGGTCATACAGCTTTAGGTTGTCATCGGTTTCCTTAAGTAGCACTAGGTGGTATCCTGCTACGTAACTGCCTGACACAGGGTTTATCAAACCACTTTCAGACAATTTCTCTACCGTTGCACTCTCAAATAGCACGTGGGAAAAACAGTTCTGTGCAGGTTGTGATTTTTCTTGTTTTATTATTATGATCAAGTCACACTATGTAGTGGGAATCGGGAGAAAATTAATGATTGAAATTTCATGAAAATATCTTGGCATAATGAAAAACTCCTATATTTTAATGATTGTTGCCTCGAATCGCATGTCATATCGACGGTAATCTCTCTCCTGTTGCACAATAACACAAAACAGCTGCCCTTCTTGGAACTTTGTCAATGTCGTCCATTAATCCTATCTGGCAATGCTCCTGTACTGCGCAGCAGTACTACAGAAGGGGTGGGCATGTGTAGCGTAAACAGTCTAGTAGAACTGTTGCATCTTCTAAGTGTTCTGTCATCTTCGGTTTGCCTTCCCCCACCAACATTTTCTATGTGATGGTTCTAGTTTAAGTTCTTTGTAATTGTAATCCTTAGGTACCTAGTTGAATCAGCAACCTTTAATTTTGTGAGATTTGTTGTAGAACTGAAATATAACGGATTTCCTTCAGTACCCATGTGGATGACAACATACATTTTATTGTTTAGAGTCAGTTGCCACTTTCGCACCTTACAGGTATCTTTCCTAAGTCATTTTGATCTTCTATTGACTTTCCTAGATGGTTGCAGTAGCCACCAGAAAGACTGCGGGAGGCGCACATCAGCACGGCGCGTCACGGACGGTAGTTGCCGCAAGTAGAGTCCCGTCCACCAGAGGGCACGCGAGAATTCGGACGCGAAATCTGCCGGCGTAACAACAACAACAACAACAACTCGGGCAGCATGGGCCGTGCCCAGTCAGTTAAATCGAACATGCCTAGGGCACAGTCCCGGCCTACGCCAAGTGAAGTGCGACGTAAATGTGAACAGTGTTATTACACAATTGGCGACGAGTAGGGTCATTCTTTCGCGTGTTGCGTCGTTGTTCCGGTTTCACAGCTTCTCCACGGCATGGAGGATTTAGTGCGGGTTTTGGTTGAGCAGCAGACGGAGCTCATGGCCACCATGAAACAAGTGCTTCCGGCGTTGCTCTCCACGCAGTCTGCTCCGGCGCTGTTCTCTCCTCCCTTTCCCCCATATGACGAGACGGCGGAGGATTGGGACGCATATGAACATCGCCTTCGGCAGCATTTCCAGGCGTCTCATGTTGCCGATGCGGAGGTATGTCGTGCTCTCTTCTTGTCTTGGATATCTCCCTCACTGTATCAAGTTTTGCGGCAGCTAGCGCCGTTGCAGGAACCCTCGTCCTTGTCTTTTGACGCACTGTGTTCATTGCTGTCTTCATATTATCGCCGCCGCACGCATGTTGTGGCGGCTAGGGTCGAGTTCTTTCAATGCAAGAAACAGCCCCATCAGTCTTACCGGGCGTGGGCCGCTACCCTGCACGGTCTTAGTCGCAAGTGTCATTTTGTCACGGAGCAGTCGCGAGAGTCGTATGCCCACGTTATGGTACGCGACGTCATTGTTCGTTCGGCCCCTGATAGGGAGGTCCGGCAACGGGCCCTGCAGTTAGAAGACCCGTCCCTCGAGGAAGTCCTGTCCATTTCTCAATCGTATGAAGGCTCTCACGCCGCAGGCCAACAGCTGGAAGCGTGGTGCGACGTCGAGGCGGTTCAGGGCGGCGCGGCTGCGTCCACTGCGTCCGGGGTGGACGACGTGCGAGCGATACAATCCGGCTGTTACGGCCGCTCCCGCATGGCGTGTAAACAGAATTCCGGCTGCCGGCCCCTGTTGCCGTCCTTTGCGTCATGCTATATACATCATAATCGGTCAGAGTGCCCCCAGCGTTGGGCCATTTGTCGCAAATGTAATAAATAAGGTCATATTGCTAAAGTTTGCCGCTCAGCCTCAAAAGAATCGAAGGAAGCAGGTACAGAGGACATGGACATTGACATTCAGGAAGTTTCATCGGGCCAGGCTCCCGACCCTTCGGCACGCAAACTCTTTATCGAGGTGTCAGCTCTGTCGCGCCGGTTACAACTGCAAGTAGATACGGGCGCGGCAGTTTCGTTGTTGAATGCACAAACTTATTCCGACCTTGGATCGCCCCCGTTGGCGCCAGTTTACTGGCGTCTACGCGGTTATGGTAAACAGTTCATTCCCCTACTGGGTCAATTCACTACCGACGTGACTTACAAATCAGTCACTCTACCTCCCAGGTAGATGCTATTTTTCTTGACTTCCGGAAGGCGTTCGATACAGTTCCGCACTGTCACCTGATAAACAAAGTAAGAGCCTACGGAATATCAGACCAGCTGTGTGGCTGGATTGAAGAGTTTTTAGCAAACAGAACACAGCATGTTGTTATCAATGGAGAGACGTCTACAGACGTTAAAGTAACCTCTGGCGTGCCACAGGGGAGTGTTATGGGACCATTGCTTTTCACAATATATATAAATGACCTAGTAGATAGTGTCGGAAGTTCCATGCGGCTTTTCGCGGATGATGCTGTAGTATACAGAGAAGTTGCAGCATTAGAAAATTGTAGCGAAATGCAGGAAGATCTGCAGCGGATAGGCACTTGGTGCAGGGAGTGGCAACTGTCCCTTAACATAGACAAATGTAATGTATTGTGAATACATAGAAAGAAGGATCCGTTATTCTATGATTATATGCTAGCGGAACAAACACTGGTAGCAGTTACTTCTGTAAAATATCTGGGAGTATGCGTGCGGAACGATTTGAAGTGGAATGATCATATAAAATTAATTGTTGGTAAGGCGGGTACCAGGTTGAGATTCATTGGGAGAGTGCTTAGAAAATGTAGTCCATCAACAAAGGAGGTGGCTTACAAAACACTCGTTCGACCTATACTTGAGTATTGCTCATCAGTGTGGGATCCGTACCAGATCGGGTTGACGGAGGAGATAGAGAAGATCCAAAGAAGAGCGGCGCGTTTCGTCACAGGGTTATTTGGTAACCGTGATAGCGTTACGGAGATATTTAATAAACTCAAGTGGCAAACTCTGCAAGAGAGGCGCTCTGCATCGCGGTGTAGCTCGCTCGCCAGGTTTCGAGAGGGTGCTTTTCTGGATGAGGTATCGAATATAGTGCTTCCCCCTACTTATACCTCCCGATGAGATCACGAATGTAAAATTAGAGAGATTAGAGCAGGCACAGAGGCTTTCAGACAGTCGTTCTTCCCGCGAACCATACGCGACTGGAACAGGAAATGGAGGTAATGACAGTGGCACGTAAAGTGCACTCCGCCACACACCGTTGGGTGGCTTGCGGAGTATAAATGTAGATGTAGATTACTTTTATTGTTGTCAGTGATGCGAGCTCCGCTAACCTTTTTGGCCTGGATGCCTTTCAAGCTTTTGGTTTTTCTATCGCTGACACCATACAGTTGGTCTCCGAAGACGTTCCCTATCAATCATTGGAATCTTTGATCTCAGACTTTTCAGATATCTTTGAGGAGGGCCTGGGGCGTGTTTCAGATTTTGAAGCTCACTTAACGTTGAAGGCGTCGGCTCGCCCGCGTTTTATACGTGCGAGGCTGATCCCCTTGGCTCTCCGCACTCAGGTAAAAGAAGAGCTAGACCGGCTGACAGCCCTCGGGGTCGTTCTTCCCATTTCTTCTAGTGAGTGGGCTTCGCCCCTCGTTATTGTCAGGAACCCCTCGGGAAAATTACGTCTTTGTGGCGATTTCAAGGCCACCATTAATTCCCAATTGGTGGTGGACACCTATCCTTTGCCTCGTGCTGATGAACTGTTCTCCGCTGTGGCGGGAGGCCAATATTTTTCGAAAATCGATCTTTCGGAGGCATATCATCAGATACCACTTGATGAGGACTCCAAACGGCTGGCGGTCGTCAACACCCCGTTTGGCCTTTACCAATATCAGCGGTTGGCCTTCGGAATATCCAGTGCCCCGGCGATATTCCAGCGTTACCTTGAGCACGTCACGTCGACAATCCCTCATTGTATTAATTACCTGGATGACATAATTGTCTCAGGCCGCAGCACGAAGGAACACTTGCACAACCTTCGCACCCTCTTTCTCAAATTCAGGTCTGTGGGCTTGCGTTGCAACCTGCATAAGTCAAACTACTTCCAACCGTACATTGAGTATGTGGGCTACACCATCTCTCAGCACGGCGTCCAGCCACTAGGAGGTGTGGTCCAAGGTATCATCGACCTTCCTCGGCCCGCTTCTCTGAAAGAGTTACAAGCTTTTTTAGGCAAGATAGCCTATTACCACCGGTTCATTCTCAGGGCTTCCACCATAGCCCGCCCCCTGTACTGCCTTCTGCGCAAGGGTGTTCCTTTTGATTGGTCGCCTGCATGCGAGCAAGCGTTCAACTCGTTGAAGGGCCTCCTCACGTCAGCGTCTTGTTTGGCAACTTTTGACCCCCATAAGCCGTTGGTCCTGGCTACAGATGCTTCGCAGTATGGGGTGGGGGCAGTCCTGGCCCATCGCAATGCAGGTGGTTCCGAGCAACCACTGGCGTTTGCATCTAAAACTCTTTGTCCCACGCAGGCCCATTACTCCCAGGTGGAAAAAGAGGCTTTGGCCATTGTCTACGCTGTTACCAAGTTTCACCCTTTCTTGTATGGCACGAAGTTTCAGTTAATCACTGACCATAAGCCGTTAATATCGTTATTTGGCCCCGCCTCCCCGATTCCGGATAGGGCGGCCCACAGACTACAGCGCTGGGCCTTGTTCCTCTCTAAGTACCATTATGACATTCATTTTCGCCCTACCGGACAGCATGCCAATGCAGACGCTCTTTTCCGTCTTCCGGTGGGCCCGGATCCTAAGTTCGATCGAGAAGAGATTATGTGTTTTCATTTGGATGTGGTGTCCCGCCAAGCAGTTGATGGCTTCCTGATCACTAGTTCTAGAGTCGCCAGGGAAACGGCAGCTGACCCAGTTCTCCGGCAAGTAGTTCGCCTCATTCAGCAGGGGTGGTCATCCCGCCCTCCAGGCCGGGCCTCGGACCCTCTTCGTAATTATTTTATTCTACGAGACCGCCTCTCGGTCTTGAAAGGAGTTCTCCTTCTGGCTACCAATGATACAGCTCCTCGCGTGGTTGTTCCTGCCAGTTTACGAAGAGAGGTCCTCACGTTATTACATGCGGGGCACTGGGGTGTTTCCCGTACTAAAACCTTGGCTCGCAGACATGTGTACTGGCCCGGTATTGACAGAGAAATTGAGCACTTGGTGGCCGCCTGTTCCCAGTGTGCGAGCCAACAGGCATCTCCCAGAGCAGCGTTCTCTTCCTGGCAGCCGGCAACCCAAGCGTGGGAACGTGTTCACATCGATTTTGCGGGCCCATTTCTCAATGGCTTTTGGCTCATTGTCATTGATGCTTATTCCCGATTCCCATATGTGGTTCGCTGCTCCTCAACCACTTCAGAAGTTGCAATCCAGGCACTAGCAAAAATCTTTTCTGTGGAAGGTCTGCCAATCACCCTGGTCTCAGACAATGGACCGCAGTTTATTTCGCAGACCTTCCAGGATTTTTGTAGGCGCTTCGGTATTCGGCATGTTTGCTCTCTCCCCTTCCATCCACAATTGAATGGGGAAGCCGAGCGCATGGTGCGCACATTTAAGACGCAGATGAAAAAGTATGTGCACGAATTTCCTGCGGAGGAGGCATTGACGTTTTTCCTGACGGCATACCGGACCACACCAATGGGTGAACGCAGCCCCGCAGAGCTCGTCCATGGGGGCCAACCTAGGACTCTGCTGCACCTCCTCCGGCCTGGTCCTCGCCAGTCTTCGCAAAACGGAGTACCTGGCTTTCCACTGGGTATGTCGGTCTGGGCACGTGGGTTTGGTCGCAATCGACATTGGATACCGGCGGTGGTCCTGCGCCGAAATGGCCGCCGGCTCTATACCTTGCAGGCAGGGGACCGGGTGGTACGTCGTCACCAAAATCAGCTACGTCCGCGTTTGGGCACCCACCCTCCGACCTCTCGGACAGCGGCTTCCCCATTGCCGGCACCCGTGTTGGTTTCTCAGGGGATGTTACCGCCTCTCCCCGCTGTGACTCTGCTGCACTGCGATGGTTCTCAGCCTTGGCAGCCTCCAGTAGCTCCAGCACCGGCATCGCCATCGTTCGGGATGCCCCAGCGAGAGCCGGCCCCCCTCGCGGGCCCGGTTTCTCAGGAGGCTGGTTCACCTGTGGTCGTCCCTTCCCCATCGTCCCCGCCACTGGGTCTTGCCCCTCCCGAGGTGGCACAGGATCCGGAGTTCGACAGCTTGTCGCCCGTTCTGTCCTGGGCTCCGGTGGTGGGATGCCGGGGGCCTCTTCGTGTGGGTCACTTCCAGCCGTATTCGAAGGTTCCGGCTCGAGGATTGGCAGATCCCCTCGACTCCGGCCTTCCAATGGATGTGGAGGTCATCGCTCCTGCCCGACGCTCCACCTACCGACGCAGTGGATCACAGTGGCTTCAACCCCCGAAGGAGGAGGAGTGCAGTAGCCACCAGAAAGATCGTGGGAGGCGCACATCAGCACGGCGCGTCACGGACAGTAGTTGCCGCAAGTAGAGTCCCGTCCACCAGAGGGCATGCGAGAATTCGGACGCGACCTCTGCCGGCATAACAACAACAACAACAACAACTCAGGCAGCACGGGCTGTGCCCAGTCAGTTAACATCGAGCATGCCTAGGGCACAGTCCCGGTCTACGCCAAGTGAAGTGCGACGTAAACGTGAACAGTGTTATTACAATGGTAAATGACAGCATCATGCAAACAATCTAAGAGGGCTGCTCAGATTGTGTCCTAAATAAGTTTATTTAGAACAGGGACAGAAGAGGGTCTATAACACTTCGTTAGAAATTCCATATATCACTCAGTGACTTTGTCAGTTATTATGAACTATGACCTTTCAGGAAATTATTGTGAATCCAGTTGCACAACTGCGACAATACTCCTTCGGCACACAATTTGATTAGAAGCAGGCTTTCTCGCAGCCAAGCATCTAACCCAAAAAGCCTTCAACCAACATTAGATGAATTCAGATGGTTCTTGAGCATTTTAAGAACAGTTGGAGTAGCTTGCAACTTCTCTTCCCTTTTTACCTCCCAGGAACAGTTTTGGTAATAAATGGTTGAATTTCTTTCCTGTACTTGTACAGTCCAAAAATCACACTCGGTCCCTAATAACTTAAACGGTGACCAGGCATTAAACTTCATCCCTCAACCATAAATGTGATGGTCTTTACGTGTTGCCAGTGACTATAAGTGCCAATCGAGGAGATACTTGACTAAGTAGGGCTCCAGGTGACAAAAAAAATGTCAATGCTGGGAGAGTGGTATGCTGACCCCATACCCCTCCACACCAAATGCAGTGGCACCATTACCAGAGGATAACACTTCGGTCGGTCCAAAATGTTGTTTTACATGTGATTGCATGTTGATGAGAGCATCAATTTGGTTGTATTGGCATGAGGGAGAATTGTATAATGATCATGTGAATAATACAAAATTCTATGCAGTTTTGAGTTACTCACCCCCCATTATTGTGGGGAAAAAAAGGCCATTGTCACTTGACACAAGGTACAGCATGTGCGCGTGAAGTCAGTGAAATGTTTCATATCGAGTATAAAAATAATTACATTTGCAGAATGTGTAAAGATGATAGTTCATCGTATAATAGCAGGAATATTAAATCATTTGAAACTATTTTTCTACTAAATACCCAGGTCAGTAAAAAAAATATATCAAGACTGAATTTACAAAAATAGATAAAAGTTAAGATGATTGTTTGAATGCATCAGCTCCCCCCTCCCTTGACTTCAATGTGCAGAATGTTCATAGAGCCCTGTGAAAATGTCAGAAAAGTCTTCATTTGTTATGTCTTTCAACTTGCTTATCACATTGGCCAAAACTAGTTTGGAGTAGCTACAATATTTCAAAAAGGATATATTGCTACCCCATACAGAGATGATGTTGACCCACAGACAGGCACACCAAAAAGATTGCTATACATTCGAGCCAAAATGCCTTCTTCTGAAGTAGAACACACACACACACACACACACACACATTCATGCAAGCACATCTCTCACACATATAACCACTGGTTCTGGCTGCTGAGGCCAGAGACAGAGACAAAGGCAGTGGTTGTGTATGTGTTGTGATTGTGTGTGTGTGTGTGTGTGTGTGTGTGTGTGTTTTCTGTTTTAGGAAAAGGTTGGCCAAAAGCTCAAATGTGTACCAGTCTTTTTGTTGCGCCTGTCTGTGACTCGGTGTACCCTCTATATTGTGAGTAACAATCTATCCTTTTCATAATATTGTCGATGGCTTGAGTTTGCGCATACATTTTCTTCTTAAAAACATTGTCGAGAATATGTTGGACATTCGATTTACAGCTGTTGCTCATTTGCGATGTGCAATAAAAAAACATTGACACAACACGGTCCCATAGCCACTGCTTACAAACAACTGGCTGTCTGAATGAATGCATATCTGTTGTTTACAGTTGTTGGTTCAAGTCACCACTGTAGTTACTGTGCCGACATCGCTTGTAAGTCTCAGAACATTTTGAAGTGGTGGTATATTTATATTAATTTAGTATTTCCTTAGCTCATGTATCAGTCTTTTACTCATAAACAACAACAGTACTACTGCGTCATCACCATATAATTAACTTTTCTATTATTAACACAAACTCAAGTTTAAGCAATTTGTAAATAATGCTTTCTTTTCTATGTGTTTAGGTTCCTGATGTTGAAGTACCACTAACAGACCGTAACTGGACAATATTCAGAGCTGTACAACAGCTTGTCCAAAGTGCAGAACTTGGAACAAGGCAAGAAAAGCTGCGACGTATATGGGAACCAGTATACACGTAAGTTGACATTCTTTATAAGTAAGTTGACATTATTCATAAATTCTTATAATTTTCAGTATGTTTAAATCTAATGCATATTTTGAAAATGATATAAGCAGCTATTTAGCTAAGAATTTATATCAGATTACACATTGTATATAGCCAGAGCCCACTCCATGAGTGTGTGGAAATGTCAGAAACAGTATGGTATGATCGAGTCATTCTACATGTCTAAACCCTATACACTTTGTAAAACACACACACACACACACACACGAATAATCATGAGCAGCTTGAGGACCTCGTTTCCTTTCAACGATAACACAGTCTTTGCAGATACCAATTAGTAGTATTTAAAATACCTTGTAATGCTGTGATATATTCATTTGTAGTTAGGTAACCACAACTAATAGAACATTGTTTTATGGGAACTAGTTATCTTTTTTACCAGTTTGAACAAACTGGGTTGTAGCATTTTCGCCAGACATAACAGCACTTGCAATGCGATTGTCCATAGCAATCACCTAAACTCTGTAACTTTGATAAACTAATGTTCGTGGGTAATGATGTAAATAAAGGGAAGTTGTAATTACCAGGTGGTAGCAGGCAGACCAATAAAAACTTATGCAAGCTGCAAGTAACTGTCAGAACTGAAGGTTTCTTTATCAGGCAAACAAGAGGATTGCTGTAAATGTGTTTGTTGAGCATTAAATGAGGATGGTGCGTGATCATGGTAGCAGGATGGTGCGTAATCATGGTGGCAGTCATAGTAACTAATTCTGAAATGTGCTATCCTTAAGGTACCCAAACTCTGTACCCTATAGAATAGAGTTAGCAGGGGACAGTGGAACATGGTTCCAGTCAGTTTATGGTCAGTACTTTCGTGAAACAGGAAGTTATGCAGTCAGTATAAGTAGAATTAAAAAGTATGCAAGCAAACAAAATTTACTATTAAATGCACATTTAAATGCACAATCAGTGTTCTGGCACAGTGATGAACTGGAAAGAGTGGTACAAGATCTGTTAGGGGTAAACAACCTGTATAGACTCAACAGACCTGCTCAGCACCCAGCCTAGGAAGGAAACAAAGGGGGGGGGGGGGGGGGAGTGACAAATGCATGGGTTTATAGTTCATATCTGGCTTCCTTTTGGAAGCAAGTATGGACTACAGGAGCAGCAGACAATGTCAGTTCCACCTATAAAATGCCCCATGGACTCTGGAGTTGACTGAAACCGAGAAAGATCATGGGTTTGTATAGAAGGCTGCACCAAAATGACGCTACAGCTGCGGGTGGGCAACTGAGACTAGAAAAAGCAATGGGCTGTCCTTCTGAATCAGTACTCACATCGTCTTTTTCACTGTCATCACCATCAATTGGTTGAATAACACAAATTAGAGCTCCTGAGAGGTATCAATGTATCAGTAAAACTTTAGTCATCATCATCATCTTCCTCTTCTGTGGAGTACAGGATATTTAAAAGCTCTTCTAAATGTCTCTGCTTTTCCAAATTTTGTCTGAAATAAAATGATATTTCGTACATACTGATACAAGCCAATCGCGCAACAGTGCTGATAAAGTAATCATTTTGAATTTATTCTATGTGTTTTAGTATCCAAATTAGTAATCTGTAATAATATGAGCAAAGGTACAAAAACATACATCGTAATTTTATTATACTTGTCACCTAGCCGTTACGAGAAGTGGCAGAATTAATAGCACTAGCACAAATGCTTTCTACCAGGTAGTAAGCAATCCTGCTCTTCTCTGTTAAATGTTGTTTTCAGCCATGGACTTCCAAACTAACAATTAAAGTTATAAGAAATGTTACAGTTGTTAACATTGATCTGCTGGAAACAGGTGTGTATAAGACGAGAATGCGTATGATAAATCATACAGTGGGATGTAATGAGTTAATTTGATGCACTTTTCATGGACTCCATGACAAAGTTTAACTTGATGATCATATTAATGTTGTTATGGGGCTGCTTATTATTGTTGCATGTGTCTCTTGTGCTACAGCATAGTATATCGCGAAGATGACAGTACACCTGGACAAGAGGATCAACAAAATGTAGATTCAACACACCAGAGCAGTATTCCTTCAAGTACTACTTCACCTTCTACTCCTGCGACACCAACCATGCCGCCTGCCTGCAGTGTTGATGATGTGCTGCAACTTCTCAGGCATCTTTTTGTCATCAGCACATTTAAAGATGAAGGTAAGCTTTATTAGATTCTCCTCTGCATTTTATTGAGGGGGCTCATATTTCAAAAAAGTTTTTTTTTTTTTTTTTTATTTTTATTTATGATTAAATATAACTTGTGAGTCTTGGGCATGAATTACTGTGTAGGTATTAGTATGTTAGAGAGCTGTTTCCTTGCAGAATGTGAACAATGCAGTGTTAAAAGTTATGTAACTTTCCACGTTTCGCATGTTTGCAGTTAAAGTCTACACACATGTATAGATTGACCTGCTAGTTTGTCCCAAGTGAATCAAACAGTGAAGAATTTTATACTTAATATGTGTTACTGATTTAGTTGCTGTTTGTAATTCTTACTTTTCATTGTTGCGTAATCCCAAAACCTAAAGTCACTAGATTATGATGAATAAAATGAATTGTGTCATAGAATGTAATTACATTTTCTGATTGTTGCCTTTTTTTGTCATCATATTCTTTGATTGATGGGAATAACCTGAACTTTAACATCACTCTGTGTTAAAGCCTACAGCTGTGAAGAGAGAAAGAAAGAAAGTGACTTTTGTGCATCTCCAGACAATTGCCTAGTATTTACAACAAAAGTGTTTTGTTTGCATAATCCCAAAACTGACTTTCTTCTCAGATGTTTGCTTAAGTAGGGTGGTGAAATATGCTCACTATTTTTTATTTACTTAAATTTGGCATATTTCGTGACAGTACCTTTTCCATAAAATGTTTACAAGGCGATATTTGTCTTGGCTTCAGTGGTCTAGTGGAAGTGTGATTCCACAATGCATCTTTGTCGGCTGCAGAAATGACCTGGTTCAATGCGTTTGCCTCATTTTTGGTGCTTCAAATACCATTTCTTCGAATGTAGTTTCTTGTTAAAGTTTGTATAAAAAAAAATAGTAACATAATTTTTTTGTTCACTAGCAAATTATTTATGACGGCGACCTGCACATTGTTCTACCGTCAACACACACCAAGAGTTAACTGCCGACTGACTACAGTCAAAGATGACTCCAGCGTCAAAGACATTTTACACAACACACAAGCCTCCACTTGTAACCAGTCTCTTTGATATTCTTCGTCACATCTACTAATAGCAATCAATATGCTGTCACTCTCAAAAATATAAGTAAATTAACATAAGATAAGGCAAATTACAATAAAAAATTTTTGACAAAAATATAAGAAAAGATTTACAATTGGGTATCTACAAATACGGTAGAAAATAACACATCTCCCAGATCCATTACAGTGGGGTGTGTGTTGAGTGAAGATAATTATTTTTATTCCTCTTCAGGAAAATTCTTTCAGCCCTACAATAATATGAAATGCTGACCTTTGTCTTCTTATATGTTTGTAGATAGTATCGTCACTATTATGTATGCATTTTTATGGGGAACGAACGTAGTTAATTGCATTGTAGATAATAATTTAAATATGGACAACTTGATTGGAAGGAAAGGAAAGGGTTTAATGTGTAACTTAGGGTGTGTTGATGCTTCCACCTTGCCAGCGTGGCCGCCTGAAGTGAATCAAACCCACGGAGTCTTACCAGCCCATTTACCCTGCACTGTCACTGTTCTCCCCACTGCTCGCTATGATCTTCACGAGACAACAATTTCAAGGTGGTTTGTGTTTCATGTCACAACTATCATTGTATGTTCTGAAACTTGAGTTGTGATTGGCTGCTTCAAGGTCACTCCACCAGCACCCTGTTTAATGCTGCTAGCTATGTGATTAACTGCAGGGTAATTACTCCTGACCAGCAGTAAGGCTGCAGCATGAATATAACAAGGCTCCTGGTGATCAGGAAAGTGCCAGCAGCAAAACTGTGTCATAAACATACCCTGCAAGCAGGTGAAATGTTAACATTTTGGAAACTGTTTGTTGGTTTTTCTTTCAATTGCTCATGAAAAGGGACAAGAAAATAATGTGAAAACTGTAATTGGTGATTTTTGAGAGATGAAATTTGTAATTTTCCTGTATAAAAAGTAATAAATCTGAGTAATTAAATGTGAAAATTGCTTGTTCACTTCTAATCTCCTCAAGACTGAGGTTTCTGTATGATCATAAAATGAACATTTTCTGCATAACAAACTGTGATGTAATTATGAAAATAGCATCAAATTTGACAAAAAATCACATCAAAATTTAACAAGAAAGAGATTTGAACTCAACTAAAGCAAAAATAAAATAATAATAAAAAATAAAAAAGTTGACTTGGCAACAACAAACCAGTTTTGCAAAAGAGTGGTGCAGAATTTTGCCACAAAATATAACTAGTCTTTCTTATCCCTACTTATTGGTAACACTTTGTTATTTTAAACGGTAGTGTACCATAGATCATGGGCACAAGCAAGTAAGCAGTATTGATAGCAAAAGACAGCAAAAATTACAGACAGTGGTATGAGTGTTTACAGGTGACACAAGTTACTTTCATGACAAATCAGAAAAAAATCAATCAAACTTTGCCCTTTTGTGGACAACAACAAAAAATGTGATGGCCTCATGGATATTTCTGTATGGCATCCATTGTAAGTTTTTCCTGGAGACAAGTATCATTAGTTGACCGCACTACAATACGAAACAGAAAATTATACTGAAGCACTTGTTTACTGATACAGTACTACCCGATGCTGCAGTCCGTCTACTGGGGATACAATTTCTTTAATTGGCACTTAAAACTAAATGTTTCCACCCCCATCACCCACCTGGTTCCATAAAATACTTGATAGATCCTGTGGCACCCAAAGAACTCTCTTGCCTGGTTTCTACAAGTGTAAGTGAACACACTGCAGTTCTATGCTATCTGTGATTATTTTATTGTAATCACATCACTGTACGTTCTTGCACAACATTCTTCATGAAAAGGTATGGAGAATAACATTCTTGAAGTACTACATCAGATAGTTAGTACCCTGGAACTCTCAAGGTGTGACCAGCTGAGATTCTGCAGTGTAGATACTGGGCACCCCAATTTAGGAAAAGTGCTATTGAGATTTCTGCTTGGTCATCTGGATTGACATGTTCCACTGTTTCTTTAAATCAATTCAGGTAAATGTGCCAACAGGTTCCTCTGCTACGCTCTGGCTGATTTCCTTTCCTATCTTTGAATTCTTTCCCTGGTCTCGTGATTTAGATTTGACGAGATGTTGTACTTTAAGCTTCCTCTTTAACTGAGATGAAATCAAATCATACATGTTTTACTTCTGCCTTCGACTGTATATTTCAGCCTGTGCTACCTGTCGGTTACAGTATTTCCCTCACATATGCCTACTTAGCTCGCCATCCTGTCCGAGGGTTGCTTTTATAAGTTCCGCTCTCTCTCTCTCTCTCTCTCTCTCTCTCTCTCTCTCTCTCTCTCTCTCTCTCTCTTACCTACACAGTCTGCCTAAAGTACTACTATCCACCCTTTAAATGTATGCTGCTTGACAACCCTTCCACAGCAGCAGGCAAGGTATGTCCTCATATTTGTAAGGAACAGGATTCATTCACTCGTCCAGCCATAGTTACATAGCTACCCTGGAACACACTGCTTCATCGTTGATTCATTTTGAGCAAGTACTCTGTGTAATGACTTCGTTGATATTATGTCATTCAACTGTAATGTTCCTTATTTATTTCATGTTAATGAATCCCAACCATCCATTTTTGGTCCAGTTTCACAGTGGCAAATGTGTGATTGATTGGAGGTGCAAGCAGACGTGCTGGTTTTGGTGCACAATTGTTGGGGAGACATTTGTAATTATAGATTTAATACCTTTATTTAAGAGTGCCATACAGGAAGTGAGATAAGGTGAAGGGTCATTTTTATTTTGAAGTTTTGTTTCAGAGCTTATATAATTGAAGCAACTAGCATATCACAGTGTTCTAAGTTTCTTCCTATGTGTAGCTTGTTTTATGCGTTTTACATTATTTTTGGGAAAAAACTACAATGGTTTTTATGTGGTTTTTTTTTTGCATTAATGTGTTTAGAAGACTAACTTTCTTTAAGGAAAATACATTTATTTTTGGTTTTTATAACAGAGGCAGAGAATGAAAATGAAATTGAAGACAGTGAAGGTCACTTAGCTATTGAAGAATTCACTAGTAAGAAGATAACCAATAAATTGCTGCAACAGATACAGGATCCTCTGGTGCTGTCATCAGGGGCCCTTCCATCGTGGTGTGAAGAACTCAACCGATCTTGTCCATTCCTCTTTCCCTTTGAGACAAGACAGCTATACTTCAATTGTACTGCATTTGGCGCTTCAAGGTTAGTTAATACTAAAACTTAGTGATTGTTATGTGGCACTTTCAGGGCTGAATTACAGTAAAGCTAGTATAAATAAATAACTAGCAGAGTTTCTGAAAGTCTTGGTGATTTTTGTGGTGTACTACTCCATCTATTATCTATTTCATGTTGACTGACTCCTGGCTTTAAGCTCCTCTTGCAAGATGAATATCTGTGTGTCACACTTGTCCGGAGTCTCGGGAAGCGTCTTCTTTCATTTGATATATGGGAATATTGTAAAGATTTCTTGAAATTACGGCAACCAGTCACCTTTTGTTTTGTTCTTCAATTTTTTTATTAGTCCATTACTGGTTTCACACTGCCAAGCGATTAGTCACCAGAATGTTCATATTTATTAACTGTCTGCAGCAGTGTGGGAGTCGTGTTGCTCTGGCAAGGCAAAACCTGTAAGCACTGAGTGTGGTGGGAATTATTGACACTTATTCACATTATTCACATTTACTTACAGTGATAAGTATCCGTTTGTTGGATGTTGGATCTATCTCATAATGTGAATAATTCTCACCACACTCTGTGCTTACATGTTTTGTTTATACATCTTGCGACAGCTACATGACTCCCAAAATGATGCAGAGAATTAACCCTCTGGTGGGCACGCCTTTCATACTTCCATGAGTGGGTGTGTTGCAGCTTTTACACCGCAATTAGTATTACCGTTTTAACCTAAGGAAAAATAAGCTTTATATAATCGCCAGTTACATTTTATTGGAGTAAACATAAAACATTTCATGGCTCTATGAAAATAATCTTTTTATTTATATGTTGCCTTCACAATTGCCTATTTTTGTCATAGTAATTTATAACAAGCAGATATTCTTTATTGCCTTCATGGTTCTTTTAATTGTATCACTTAATTGCACTGATTCACATGAAAGAAAGTAACAAGGGAACACATTATGAAATCGAGCATTCATAAACTCCCACTACTGTTTATGATTGTGAATAAATTAGTTAACTTCCATCTGAAGCTCACTTTCACATTGTACGCATTTTGTATCTATGACACTGTTTCTTGCATACATTTTTCTTGCATTTCATACGTACTGTTTTGGTTCTGTTGTTTTTATGCCTGCCACATATTTAACAATTTCAAGTTTTTGTTGGCTCCTTGGTCTTCTCTTCTTTGTGCCTACATTTAGTCAAGAAGGTGTGAAAATCCTTGGGAAGTGTCTCTAGTAATGCTCATTGATTCAAATGTTCTTCCATAAGGTCCAGAGCAATGTGTTTCAAAAAAATTCGTCTTCTTTCTTTACTATCAGGATTTTTTAATTTGAAAATAATATTTGTATTTATCCCAGCTATATCTAGATGTCTGTAGGAAAGTGCAAGTGGCAATCATTGCTTTATTCTGGAAGTACTGTAGGATGAGCACATCTGATCTACAGTTCCTACTCCTCCTTTGGTAGTATTGTAGTCCAAATTCATTCTTGATTTCTTAGTCTCTTAACCTATTTTATTTCTGCTGTGCATTGTCGATAAAAAATCACAGCTTTGTTCTTTTTAGGAACAGTCAAGACGATACAGAAATAGTCTTGAAAACCGAAGAGACATGACTGGACTTCCCAGGTTTTATTGGCTTGGAATTCTGGAGCTGTTTCCTTCATATCCTCTTTTTTTCCCCCATGGTTCCCAAGAAAGTCAAACCTTTGCCAAGTACATTTTAAGCCAGATGGTAGCTACTGTAGTAATTGTCAGTTGTAAGATTTGTTTGTTTTCTCACTTGGTGTCACTAATCTTTGTACAATGTCAGCAGGCTTGTTAGACTTCAGGTAGGATCCTGGCATCTGCTTGCCACAATAAATTTCAAAGTTCAGGGTGTAAAATGTTTTGGCATCACATAAGGCATAAATCTTGATCCTATAATTTGCAGGCTTATTAGGGGTATACTGAACAAATCTGCAGTGTCCTCTCAAAGGATGCATCATTTCGTCCCGTCCCGTCCACCCCCTTCCTGCCCCTCCCCCTGCGGGTCTGGTGGTAAGATTAGGCCCTAGGTATTCCTGCCTGTCATAAGAGGCGACTAAATGGAGTTCCACACGTTTCGGCCTTTATGTGATGGTATCCTGTAGGGTTTGACCACCATTCTTCAAAATTTTCCCGAAGAGCTCTGTAATGGTATGGGGCATGTGGAGTTGGAGTGATATGGAACCCCTGATACATTTAGATATGACTTTGACAGATGACATGTATGTGAGCATCCTGTATGATCAGCTGTATTCATTCATGTTCATTGTGTATTCGGATGGACTTGAGCAATTCCAGCAGGAAAATGTGACATCCCACACATCCAGAATTGCTACAGAGTGGCTCCAGGAACATTCTTCTGCATTTAAACAGTTCCGCTGACCACCAAACTCCCCAGACGAGAACATTATTGAGCGTATCTGGGATGCCTTGCATTGTGGTGTTCAGAAGAGATATGCACCCCCCCCCCCCCCCCCACCCCGCCCCTCCCCCCTCGTACTCTTACGGATTTATGGACAGCCCTGCAGGATTCATGGTGTCAATTCCCTCCAACACTACTTCAGACATTAGTCGAGTCCATGCCATGTCTTGTTGTGGCACTTCTGCGTGCTTGCAGGTGCCCTGCCCGATATTAGGCAGGTGTACCAGTTTCTTTGGCTCTTGAGGGTAGTATCCAGGTGTTTTATGGTATGATAATTTGTCTGGTTAACATGTTTGAAACCCCATTTTTAAAAGTTCGTTTGATACTCACCTGGCTGAGAACACTAATTTACAGTTAAGTAAAGTCTCTTCGGTGTAATTGTATGTTCTGATTTCTAGCAGTCAGTGATTCCGTTTTTATGAACAATATAAACAGTACTGCTTGATACTGTTGCCAGTAAACTACCAATTTTTTTTAAAGAATTGAACTGTCATGTATAAAACACCTTCAAGCCTCTAATTACATTACAGATGAGGTAAGATGTTAAATATTTGACATTAATTATCTAATCGAGAAATGGTTTGAAATTGTGCTTAATGTTTGTTGAAAGTTGTTAACCTCTCATTGCTAAACATTGGGTGAACGTAGTCTTAGTTGTGCCCCATTGTAAGGAAAAGCAAGTTTTCATGCCTCTTAATGTTGATGATGTCATATCTCCTGAACTATGTGTTGTACAGCAATATAATTTTGGAGGTACATTCAGTAATTATGTAGGTAGTGTCTGCAAACTGTGTTGTGAATAGAGTTGGTACTAAAGAACTAATAAATTTAAAGTCATGGCTGATACTGAAGTTTTACTGCATGAACAGCCAAAGTGTAGTCAGTGATTAACTTTTTTCCTTCCCTCATTTTGTGTGTGCACTTTGGGGAAAGGGGGGGATCCGCAAGAGGAAGGTCCATAAAGATTCAGAATTGTCTGTAAAGTTTGTTGTATGTTCCAAGTGCTTTTACTCTCAAATAATGGATGAATAAAGTCTGGTCTGGGTACTTGCAGGCTGTCAGTTGTAGATTGTATTTTATTGGTCCTGTTGTCTACATAGCAGCTTATGCATGAGACATTGGACAAGTCAAGTTATAAATATACAGGCTGAAAGTCATTTCAAGGAATACATATTTAAGCTTACAATAATACACTTTACACGTAAGTATTTATATAACACATTTCATAAATTAAAATATTCTTCAATGGAGTAAAAGTAGTGATGCTGTAAATATGACTTTAGAGATTTTCCAAATGTATTGATCTCAGTGATAGCTTTTATGTTTTCAGGAAGTTTGTTATAAAGCTTAACTCCCATGTGAAAAGTACCTTTTTGGCACAGTGCTGTGCTGATTTGATCATATGTAAGTTTGTTTTGTCTGGTAAAGTGCTCATGTATATCACAGTTTTTTTGCAGTCTCCGGTCCTTGCCTATTACATTTAATTTAAAGAACAAAAGGGTTTCCATAATGTATACACACGGTAATGGAGGAATACCAGATTTCTTAAACAGGGGTTTACAAGAGTCTCTAGGCTTGCACCCAAACAAAATTCTAATGGCCCTTTTTTGTAGTTTAAAAGTGCTATTAGCTGTTTTAGCGTTTCCCCAGAAGGTGACCCCATATCTAAGACGAGATTGAAAGTACGCATGATATGCATTCAATACTGTTTTCTCACTACAGCATGATTTTCATGAACAAAGAAGATAACATGTTTTGCTCAGTTCTGCATTGAGATATTCAATATGCTTATTCCATCTGATGTTACTCTGCAGCCAAAGTCCTAAGAATTTGGTTTCAGTATTGTTACCAACTGGTTCGTCATTGATAGAGACTGCTGGGATAAACATGTCCTTGTTAGGAACATTGTGGAATTTTAGAGCAACAGTTTTCTTGCTGTTTATTACAAGCTGATTACTCTGTGCCCAGCTGCTAAATTGTTTCGTGACTGTGTTTACTGTCTGCTGTAACTGTTAATCGTCGTCTCCTTTTAGTAGAATCGTGGTGTCATCTGCAAATATGATTGTTTTGTGTGCATCAATATTTGAGCTTAGATCATTTATGTACAGAAGAAACAAAAGGGGTCCCAATACTGATCCTTTGGGTACACCACATTTTATTTGTTTATAGTCGGATAAGTGATTAGATACAGTTTTTAGTTCAATATTTGTGTGCTTGACGCACACTGCCTGCATATGATTAGTCAGGAAGAAACTGATCCACTTGTTGGACAGACCTCGAATACCATATCTTTCTAGCTTTGATAGCAGAATTTTATGGTCCACCATGTCAAAAGCTTTTGTCAAGTCAATAAAGACTCCTATTGTTTCCTGTTTTTTGTCCATCAGGTTTAGGATGGAATTGATGCGCTCATAGACAGCAGTTGTCGTTGACCTCTTATTTCTGAATCCATGTTGTTCATTACATAGGATGCTGTTTTTATTTATAAATTTCATAAGTTTCTCATACATAACTTTTTCCAGTACTTTTGAGATGCAGGGGGGAATTGTGATGGGTCTGTAGTTGTTTACATTGTCTTTATCCCCTTTTTTATATACAGGAATAACTTTTGATGATGTTTTCAACACATCAGGTAAAGTGCTTTCCTGAAGTGAGCAGTCGCATAAATGTGTGAGTACTTCAATTAGGTTTGATGCGCTCTTCTTTAACATTGTTGCAGGTATACCATCAATATCTGCCGATTTTGAATTTTTTAGTCCTTTTATTGCTTTAGATACTTCATCTTGTGAAACAGAACTGATATACTTCGATCCTCTACATGCACTTATTTTATATTCTTTTGCCTGGGTGCTCTTAAAGTTTGATTGTAACATATTTTCAGCAACACCTGTGAAAAAGTTGTTAAATGTGTTGGCTACTTCCAAGGGGTTTGTTACTTGTTTATTTTTATGTGATAGTGTTATATTTTTGCAAGGTTGTCTGTATTCTCCACATTCTTTTTTTATAACACTCCACATAGCCTTTGATTTATTTGCTGAATTATAAATGATTTCATCATTATGCATTATTTTTGCTGCTTTTATTACTTTTCTTAATATTTTGGAGTATTTTTTATAGTATGCGAGTTACGCTGCCTAAAGATACACACAGTTTCTAACTGTAGTACTTGTTGGTGTCCAGTTAGAAAGATGGCCTTCTGGCCTAAAGCTTACTTGTTTGACAGTCTTTTTTGTTGTGCCTATGTGTGACTCAACATTTCCGCTATATGGTGTGTAGCAATCTATCCTTTTCATAATATTGTGAACTGTTGTAATAGTTTGTGTAAAAAAAGACAGAAGTGTCCTCAAACTAAAAGTCAGTTTAAACTCCGCAATGCTCTACTAGGCATGGTCCCATTGGAGGCTGTATATCCTTCCCATCCTCCAATCTTACCACTTACAGGGGACATACAGTTAAACACAGACTCCAAACCACAGAGCAACATTTTATTTTGTCATTAACAAATCATTGCCAGGAGTGAAAAAACAGCAAGTGACAAGGGTGAAAACAATCTGAGAGGGCTAACTGGGTATTAAAACTGTGCCAAGTAGAGCACTTAAATGTGTTCAGACCAACATTTTGATTGTTGATGACCTCCTTTTTCGTCATCGTCTTCTCCTTCTTCTTAGAACCATGTTTGAGGCATAACTTTTGCAATAATATTTCAGTTAATGTTGAATTGTAAGATTAATATTAATCCTGAGAAGAAAAAAGTGTCAAGCTGAAATTTTGAGTTAGTCCACGAGGCAAAAATGGGTAGTGCAATTCGTAGTACACGGCCTGCTACAAGCCAGGATGAGGGTTACTGTTGGTGTACAATGCTTATTTTGTCACAGATGTTGAGAAAAATGTTTTCTGTGTTCAGATATTTAACTTGCGTAGTAGAATTACCTTCAGCTCTGCATTCGATTTTACAGGTCGATCGTCTGGCTTCAGACACAACGTGATGTAACTCTTGAGCGACAGCGAGCACCAGGTTTGTCTCCCCGCCGAGAAGACCCTCATGAATTCCGTGTGGGAAGACTGAAACATGAAAGGGTCAAAGTTCCACGTGGTGAGAAGCTCCTAGACTGGGCTGTACAAGTCATGCGTTTGCATGCTGACAGGAAGAGCATCCTTGAGGTGAGTATTACATTCCTGTTTGTACTAATTAACGAGAAACATTATGAGTACTTATATGTTTATCAGTCCAATGGAAAAATTTAGTAGGAAAGCAGTGATCCTGAATACAGCACCAAATAAAGTTCTCTCAACCGCTAAATAGTAATAAGATGTAATTTGTATATTGAAGGTTAGCAGCAAGATTGAATTTACAGGTAGGAAACAGTACCAAATAAACAGCCTTGAAAAAATAAAAGTTTAAGGGTACAACAGTGTTATGAAAAAGAAAGTTGCTACTCACCATATAGTGAAGATGCTGAGTCACAGATAGGCACAACAAAAAGACTGTCACAGATAAAGCTTTCAGCCAGTAAGACATCCGTCAAAAACAGATGACATGTCACAGATAAAGCTTTCAGCCAGTAAGACATCCGTCAAAAACAGATGACACACACCCGCATAAACACAGGCAAACACAACTCTCTCACACGACTGCATCCTCAGGCAACTGAAGCTATTAAGTCTGTTTTTGATATATTTTGGATTTACAGCTGCATTTATATCAAAACTTATCAAAGACTTTATAGTGGTTATATTGAATTCTTATGTTAGGGCAGTTCTGTCTGTCAAAATTAAATTAAAGCTCCTAGTTTTGTCTGATGGAGCTACTGTACTGAGGTAATGCACTAGTAATTAAAGTTATCATGATAATTATATTGTGATGAGCCTCTGCATTAATTTCAATGAAGCCTGGTGGCAATTGCATTGAAATCAAATATAGAAACTAATAATGGGATTGATTTTAATATTAAAACAAAGTCAGAAATTGCATTCCGGGGGCTATAAAAATCAAATTAATTTAGAAGGGGGGGGGGGGATGGCGATATCACAATGTGACAATAGGTACCTCTTTCAATCTTTTGTAACACAAAGTAACTCTTATTAACCCTTTTAGTGCCAGACATTTTCTCAAGAGATCATGTTAAAAGTGCCATGTGATTTTACAGTAAAATGCAGACCTCTGCAATACTTGCAATAAAATCTAAACTAATGCATAAAGGAATGTAATTTTTTTTAATTTTTAGGGAATGTTGCTGGCTACAGTAATATGTGCAATACACATTGTCAAAGAACATATTTTCAGAGAAAAAAAATTATTTTCATGATGGGGTTTATCGAACAAAATTAAAACTTTGATTTCAGTTTACTCTGAGACCCATCAGATGATGATATACTCAAAACTTTCAGGTATATATGGAATCTCTGTAGTTTCCTTAACAAAAGCTCCATAAAGGAATACAAAATTTTTTATTTCACTAAGGAAAAAATCAAAAAGAACATAACATTAGACAAATGTGAGGTTGCAGTTATGACAACTACTTGCACACATGCTGACCAACACATGAAGAATGCAGTCCTTTCTTGCAACAAACACATACTGTTCGTGAATGCCGCTTCTTATCCTTCGTAGAACAAACGCTACAGTAGCGTTCCTTTCTCGCCGGAAGAGTCTCTACACCGGATACTGTTGGAGCAGGTACATTTATATCTATTGCACTTGTGGTTGCAGTCCTTGCCTGAAACCACTGTTGAGAATGTTTGCAAATGACTATGCTGTTAAACTTCAGCAGTGTCAGTGGTTTGTCGCTGGGGTTTAGGCTTTCCTTGTACAAAACATACGCATTCAGCAACATCCTGGCAATTATGCTGAACACTACCTTCTTCCACATCTTGACAGTCCTCCTCTCATCTAAACAGCAGTATGCCATCATATCAGAGGAGTCAATACCACCCATACACTTATTATATTCAAAAATTACATCTGGTTTCTTGACCGACTGTCTATTGCGAATTGTCTTTTCTGATGATGTAGCAGAGGATGATGTACTCACAAGGAGGACTGGATTTCTCTGTGATTTCTTCTGTCTGAAGACACAGAGAGGTATAAAAGATGTCCTGAAAAACTTGAGCTGACCTACAGCATAATTCGACAGAAGACCACGTGGCAGGAATTTTCTGTTTCTTCTAATTGTTCCCGTTAGATAAGTGCCGACTGAATACAGCTTTTCTGCCAGAGGAATAGATGTAAAAAAGTCATCGCAAAACACATGGTAACCTTTTTGCATGTAGCTCCCAAGAGCTAGTAGTTTCATGACAACTACATATCTCAGGCCGTTCTCTTTTATTTCGTTTTTGGTCATCATCACTTTTTGCACCATGGTATGCATAAAACCCTAGGCAGTAATTTACTACTGAATCACACAGCATCCAAAATTTGACTCCCCATCTGTGATTATGTTTATTGGAAAGATACTGGATTAGCTGTGAGTGTGCCTTTGTCCCAACAAGACTTTCATCAACACTCAGTTGCTGGTGTGGAGTGTAGTAGTGACAGAAAACATTGTTGTCAATATCCACCAACACTTGAAATTTGGCTGTTGGATCATATAATGTGTGACCAGAAGGGTGAAATTTCAAATTGTCTACAAAATGTAAGAATTGCGAAAACCACGGTGTCAACAGGTTTGCATCAGTTGACCAGTAACTAAAAATTGTTGGTTTTTTTTATCAGTCCCATATTCAAAATCACTGCTATAAAAGCCCTCGTTGTTGGTTGCCATTGTTTGATTCTCGAATTTGGCGATAAATGCGTTGACTGAATCATCTGGCGAGTTTATCTGTTAGTCTCAGTCACCATAATCGTAAGAAGCTGCTGCGAGAACAACAAATTGAAAAAATCAGTTGGTGTGGCGTTTGCTGGTATATGTTTAGGGCCTGGTACTTC
This sequence comes from Schistocerca nitens, assembly GCF_023898315.1. Taxonomy (NCBI): domain Eukaryota; kingdom Metazoa; phylum Arthropoda; class Insecta; order Orthoptera; family Acrididae; genus Schistocerca; species Schistocerca nitens. Next base: position 103,644,992 of record NC_064620.1, on the reverse strand, counting down.
TGCATACACAAAGCTTGGAGAGGTCGGATTATCTGATGCCTCATACAGTATTTCAACAAAAGTATTTGCACTGCAATTCAGTTGTGTTTGGTCGTCGTCGTCATTTGCTGACGCACAATCGTCACTTGAAGAAGAAAATGTCGAGTCCTCTTCTCCACCGGACATCTCATAATCCGATCCACTTTCTGCAAATCCTGCAAATTAATCTTCACTTCCACTACTTATCATATTGTTGTCTAAATCACTCGTATCGAACCGCAACTTCTCACTTGACGATGCTATGCTCCACGAAATACTCGGTAAATAAATAACACCAGAGAAGTTTATTTTACTCAACATATCGCACTGACAGTCAAAAAGAAGATTGATATTCTGTGCCTTCGGCCTTCCTTCTCCGTCTTGGCTAGGAAATACTAACAACTTTGACTTCAAGTGCGGAAAAAATGAATGAGAAGGGCCTCACGATCAGATTGTTACTGGCATATTTCACCGAAAATCTGGATCACAATCAGATCGTATTTGGCACTAAAAGGGTTAATAACAATTACCTCTCATCTCTCATAATACAACAATGCCAATGGCGACACGGTGGTCAGCTTCTTGAAGATTATTCCCATGAATCCTGAAGATGGTTCATGATGCACACAGAGGGGAACAGGTGTTCTCGCAACTGGTAGAAATAAAATACTTTTCTTCCACGAGCTATCCACGTTTATTTATTAGGCACATATAGAACAAGATACATCTGTACACGACAGCGGATGAGATGAGAACAGAAGAGCTCTATTACAAGCATTAAAACAAGAGAGGTGGTGTTATAAAAAAATTGAAGATGCAACTATAATGTTTAAAATTTTTCCACTGCCCTGTCAGATTACATTAATTAATATATCCTTGACGCATTCAACTGGCCCCTGTATGAATTAATACTTTTCATTTTTTCTATACAGGTAAACCTTATAGGTAGCTGCACAATGTGTTTTGGTGAAAGAAAATTAAGTTGGAGTTAAGAGTATAGGGAAAATGTGTGTTTCAAACATAGCATAAGCTTTGTGAAATTTCACTAGTAACTGCTGACTAAGATGAGTTGCACACAGAGTGGTAAAAGTCAATGATAGTGAGGAGGCAAATTATGAGTAATGGTTATAGCAATGTTTTTGGCTTCAATGTAGCTGGTTCATACTTCTGGTTAGAGATATATAATTTCTATGAGAATAACAGTGTGTACACACCCTAGAGCAACCAGGAAAAACCTGGGAATTTTTTAGAAGTTGGAGATTTTTTTGTTCTTTTAGTTTGCACTTGAATTTTTGTAATTTTCGCTGGTAAGAACTGATACTCTAAGAATTTTACGTCAGCCCACTATTGCAGAATAATCCTGCGGCAATAAAACATAAACAAGAGAATAACACCAAAATAAAACTTAAGTTGCAAAGAAAATGTGCCATTTACATCAACAAAACATAGCACATACACAAACGTCTGCCAACAGCAAAATGTGTCAAAGGTTTTAGGACAAAGTCTATGCAGTACTAAGTAACAACAAATCTTGGAATGTTTTACTCTCATCTTGAAAAGCCAAAATGCTCGACGGAATGTGTGTTCAGCCAGGTAACTCACAAAATGTTCAGTGCACAGCAATTAAATTTGTAATCACATGATTGTCAGAAATATTTAGCTGCTGCATTGTAATCTGTGATATTAGGATCCACCGAGTCACACCCTCAGAAAAAGCAGCAAAAACATTTTGATGACCAGTGTTATATGCAAAAGCTTAGCTTTTCTTGTAACTATACTCTACGTATATTAATATCAACCATTAACTTTTCATATTTGCGTGTTCATGCTACTGAACAGTAATGTTGCTATTGGCAGACTCCCTCACTTGACCTGTGCTCTGAATATCTGCTGTCATTGGCTGGTGAGATCACATGAGACGAGCTACGATTGCTTTGCACAAGCGCTTTTGTCAGCCAATCTCAATTTCAGTGCTTCAGAAGTTACTGTGCTGTATTTTGTAGAAGTTGTATTTATACTTTCGCAAAACAAAAATATGTAGTGTATATCTTGGAGAACGTCTAAGATCTTTCCTAAATGTGGGGTTTTTCGCTGGGCTTCATTTCCTAAGTGCCAGTAAGTTCTGCCAGTGTATAAAATCTTCGCCACACAAAGGAGTGATAAGTTTTACAGCTCTGAAGGAAATTATACTGTCACTTAACACAGAAAAAAATGTCTTTCATCCAGAGTATATATTGTATTTTCACCGGGAAAAGGCATATTTTTAGAATCACTGATATTGCTGTTGTAGGATACTATTTTTTTTTGTCTTTATTAATTTCTTTTTTTCTCCATTTTGTGATGTGCACCACAAGTTTTACATTTTCTGGACATTTAAAGCAAGTTGCCAATCTTTGCACCACCTTGTAAACTTACCAAGTTCTGACTGAATATTTATGCAGCTTCAGATATACTTCATCACAGGTAACTGCATCATCTGCATACAGTCCAAGGTTCTATTAATATTGTCTGTAAAGTCATTAATATAAAACATGAACTGCGATGGTCCCAACACACTTCCTTGGGGCACACTCGAAGTTACTTCTGCATCTTCTGATGACTCTCCATGCAAGATAATATGCAGTGTCCTCCGTGTCAAAAAGTTCTCAATGCAGTCACAAATTTCACTTGATCTGGGAAAAATTTGGAATTTTTTGTTTTTTATTTTATTTATTTTTTCTGTGTATATACACCAAGTACGTGAATGAACATAACGTTAAGGGCCTCTTTACCACAAGAAAATACATGTTGCTCTGTAAACACAAAAACTTATTTGCTTCAAAGGTGCAAATAAAAAAAATTAGGGTAACTGCAAATGTGAACATTTTAGGTTAGAGTTTACTGTTACGTGTCACAATTTATTATGTTTCCATTACATGTTTCAGAGTTTTAAATCTCTATCATCAAGTGAATTTATGTGAATTAATACGAAATTGTCTAGTGTTCACAACTTTGGTGTAACCTTTGGCACTGCCTAGTAGCAGAAAACAAAAACAAAACATAATTTTAGTACATGGCTCTTAATTTTGGGGAGATCTTTGACTGCGAGGATGAATAGAAGTAAGAGTGAGAATCGTATGTGCTATTTAAACCATGGGCTTAGGAAATACTACCACTCTTTGTGTAAAGTTATCTCGAATGGATGATGAGCACAAGATGTGAAATACAGTAAATGCACTATTTCCTTAAAGTATTTTTTTTAATGGGTTGAATTAGTTCAAACAAAAAATCTGAAAAAATATGTCCAGTTGAAATATTCTGTATTAAAAGCAGTGGTATACATTGAAAAAACTTTACATCAACAGTGTGATACATGCCCAAAATCATCCTAATCACCATTACAGCTACAGTGAATTTTCCTCTACTGTGATTTGAATCAATGAGACAGCATAAAACCATTATATCCACACAGTTGCTTGAGGTGTGTATAGATTTCCAGTTTGGGCTTTTAGTATGTTAATAGTGAGGAGCAAAAGCAAAACTGAAAACCTTCAGAAGTGACTAATTAAAGGACAGTTGCAGCAGTTGGAGATAATAGATGTTTCACTGTCTGTCTGTTGTAATATTGAGAAATACTTTCATTTCTTGCAGTGAAATGTCTTCTAGCCCCACTTTCATTGTAAAGTGTCTTGTTTCTCAGACTGTCCAACGCTTACCTTGCCATTGGCAACTTCTTCGCTTTCACTGCTGCCAAAAGAATTCATTTCTGGAGCTTCTGGGCTGTTGTCTGTATATAAAGTAGTAAAACTTTCCTGTGATTAATATACTTTCCTAATCTCATCAAACATACGAACAGTATCGTCTCCTAAAAGTTTTATAACGAAGCCTGACAGATTGCAGAGTCTACCTGTATCTCACGTTAACATTAAATTTGAAGTAAACAAAAATGCAAAAAGCGCCCATATTGTATCATCAGCAGTAATCCTTACGTACTAACTGCACATACAAGCAGCCACATGACAAATTGCATTATAAATCTTCTTTTCTTTTGCAGAGAAGCTAATTGTTCTGCAAATCCTAGTATAAAATGTACATACCTTTTTTTTTTTTTTTGCAGCTATGACAAATGTCATGGCCTGCAAATTGCAGTTTTGGTCATTGATCATTCTGCAATTTATTGTTAATGAGAAAAATCGCCACTATATTTGCACTAATATGCAGGGGTGGACAAAGACAGAGAAATGCCAAAAGCACAGCACATTACAAAGCCTAATATGGTATAGGGAAACAATTGACATTCAAAACCGCTTCCAGTCATCTCAGAATGGGTAAAGGAAATCCTGTATGGTTTTAATGGAATGTTATACCAATCTTCATGCAAAATAGTGGTAAGTACACGTAACGATGATGGAGGTGGATAGCAATAGTGCTTCCTCCTCCCCCTAAGGAGACCACAAAAGCTCAACAGTAATGAGATATGTTGACTCTGGTAACCAGGGGAAAAGTGAGAATTCATCCTCGTGCTTACAAAACCAGTCCTGGACGATGCGAGCTGTGTGGACTGTGGTCCATGTCATCTTTGAACACAGCATCATTAGGAACAAGATTATTTCGCGAAAGTGATAATGCAACAAATAATGTCTTTTGCAGTTCTTGGCGAAATAATATGAAATATGCAATTTGTTGGCGATATCACACAATGTTTGTAATTTTGCAACATAAAACTGTTATAAACTTGAGGACAGCCTGTTACTAATATAGCTTACTGACTGATAGTTATTGAATGTTAAAAATGCAATTTGACTTCTGATCTCCTCAAGGCTGATGTTCCTGTATAATCTTATGATGACAGTTCAGTTTGCTTGCAACAAACTTTGATGTTACGACGAATGTGGCACCGAAAATGACAAAGAACTGGGAAAACCAATGGTGGATTAGACAAAAACAATACCAAACTTGTCAAAACAAAACTGAATTTGTCAAAAAATAATACTGAACTGGGAAAAACAATGAATTTTCCAGAAGATAACTCGTAATTTTGCAAAAAATATCAATGAGTGCAAAAATAATACTGAATTTTAAAAATAATAAGATAAAATTTCACAAATAACAAGCAAATTTGCAAAAACAATATCACTGGAATTGACAAAAAAAATAAATAAATGAACAGGGCAAGAAAACAGTCACTGAATTTCCCAAAAAGATAGCTTTGGCGGAAAGAAATGTGAATTTTGCAATAAAAATCACTAAATAATGCTGAAGTATCACTGGATTTGCAAAAAAGATTTCAGCCAAAACGGACACCAAATACGGCAATTGAATTTGGTAAAAAATATTTTACCATGTGATGTACCTAATTAGCCAAAAATGGTCTCGTAATCCTTGGGAGCAATGTTACCTTGCAGAGTAACCATGAAATACCACGATATACCGTATTTACTCGAATCTAAGCCGCACCTGAAAAATGAGACTCAAAATCAAGGGAAAAAAAAATTTCCTGAATCTAATCCGCACCTGAAATTTGAGACTCGAAATTCAAGGGGAGAGAAAAGTTTTAGGCCGCACCTCCAAATCGAAACATTGGTCCATTGTAATATGAGACACAATTTAGGTCAAATGAATGACGATACAGCTACAGTAGTTTTGTTCGATTCGTAAGCTTAGCAGTTAAGCTTTACCAGGTAGCCATTGCTATGCGTCAGGCGCTCCGTCCGTATTTATATGGGTGCCCTACCTTTTTTACGTTTTTTGAATTGATTGCTTATTTTTCTTTGATCTGATAAGTGCCATTCTCTTTGTTATAGGTGTTTACGTCACTCTAAGCTGAAAATGCATTACTGTAGTGTGTCATGCATCGTTTGTCGCATTCTGATGATGAGTGTTTACAGCCTGTCGCCGCTCACGGCATGGCTTGCTTTTGTGCACGCTACTGCTGCTTATAATTTATATATAAAAAAAGAGAAATCACCTCATTAGCGAAACAATGGCATGAAAATCTTTGCAGACACCTCTTTAGTACATTACATTCTGCACAGAAATTAGTCATCTTAGATTTAAAAATCTAGTCAATTGCCGTGCTTCATTTCTGACTGTATCACTATTAGGCATAAGAATAATATGAATATAAACATGACATGATATGTATATTCTTCCGCGTTTGCTGTTGTCTCACCCTAGTTTCGTAGTTTATTAGGCAGACAGGATTTAAATGAGAAAGCAGGAAACACAAAAGAATAAATGGCAAAATGTTTATATTCGTATTATTCTTATGGTGAAGAGAATACTGCATGTGATTCACAATTCATAAAAGTTCCTATTAGCAACCATCTCTTCTGACAGGTAGGAAAATCTTCAGAACGTAGATTTGGCCATATTGACAAACATCCCAAACAGTCTTGCCAGTAGGATTTTCGTAATACATTGAAATGCTGCTACATTCGAAGATGAACAATACGGAATTTGTATTTACTTCATTGGATAATGTATGAAAATGCAGTGGTCGAAACTCGTGGCGGAGGAAAAAAAGCTAGTCTTCCACCCCCACCCCCTCTCTTCTCTCTCTCTCTCTCTCTCTCTCTCTCTCTCTCTCTCTCTTTTACCTGACGCAGAGGTTTTGGCGCCAGTATTTATCTTTGTGCCTGCAAAGCATGCCTGTGTAGCACTTCATATATTCGATGGCAGAAGTAGTTAGTTGTGGCGGCACCTACCAACATTTTTCAGAACTTCCGCTTACTTTGCACTCGATTCTAAGCCGCAGACGGTTTTTTGGATTACAAAAACCGGAAAAAAAGTGCGGCTTAGATTCGAGTAAATACGGTAGCTGCCAAAATTATAGCCAAATCTGTCATGTTTCACTCTTAGGACGTAAATCTGACCAGAATTTTCTGTTTGTGAAACAAGACTCATTCGACAATATCACTTTTCTTCCATTGCTCCATAGTCCATGTTTTGTAGCTTTGGCACAATATTTTCTTGTTGGAGCACTTGCATAGCTGACGAGTAGTTTTGGAATTCCAGCTTGCCCTACAATCCTCTGCGTACAGAGCTTCCTTCACGTTGTTTTGGTACTGACAGTGTTTACGAGTACAACATTCTGTTACACAGTAACTTTTGCAACTGTTGTCCTATTCTTTGTCATCACAATCGTCTTTGGTGACCATCTGTCTCAGTCAGTCATTGCACATTTGTGTGCACATTGTGACTTAGCAGATGATGTTTTTTCTGTTTTCCCCATATGCAGTATAAATCTTAGGTACAGAGGCTCTTGAAACATAAACACTTCGGCTCCATTGGTTTCAAAAACACACACCACATTAGCCCCGAGTTCAAATTCACTTAGCTCTAACATAATGCGTTCTCAGCTAATCAGAACGCTGTTCTGACTATGACTGGCACTTGCAATGTGATAAGGACATTGCATAGATGTTATTCGTAATGAAATTCAACCGCAAAACCAGCAGACGCGGCCAGCATCTGTATTTTGATTCAGGCATGCCCTTTTTAACGACCTCCTTTTGTTACGCGCTTTGGATGACTGCTAATTGTAATAATTGTTCATGGAGTAATTAAATATTGTTGGCCAGGTCTAGTGGTAGTTTTAAAGAAAAAATACTCACCTTGCTTCCTGAAGATCTCCTTAAATCCATTGCTTGAATTTCTTAGGTCTAGAAGCCAGGTTCTCTTGTAGGTCTGGAAGCCCTATAGGTTGATGTGTTTGTAGAATAATGTAGACGACAAAACTGATTAGTACATAATTTTCATAGTTAATAGTTCTAGATGCTTACACACACACACACACACACACACACACACACACACAAAAGCCAAACAACCCCATTATCGTTCCAAAGTACATCAGTAAAGATATATTCATTCTAAGATCGATACATAGAATTACCTGGCTGAATTCCCCTAAGTTGTTTGAAAAATGACATATACTTCTGTACAGTCGGATTTTAAAGCATTTCAAATAAGATCGTAAATTTGAGAAAATACATGATCCAGATTGCTTATTGCATATTACACTTTCTTGTGGTGTGTCTGTGTTTTTGTCAACTCCCTACATAGATATCTCATGAATAATAATTATGTGAAAGAAACCAATTTCATTGACCTTTTATTTGTCCTACACTTAATGTCCACATGTACAAAGTATCAGTTTCCACTACATTTCAGCTACAAGTTACTGTTGCATCACTATGCTTTGTGATCAACAGATAGTATTTGTGTAATGGGTAACTCTTATGTGGAATGTGTTGTACATGAGTGAGGGTACACTGATTATCCATCATAATGGGTTTCATTCACATGACAATAGAGCCATACTTACCAAACCCTTGGTGATGCTTCGAATGCCAGTGACATTTGAGTGAGTGTAGGCTGCTCAAAAAGTGGAAATGGAGTGTAGGCCCCAGGCATAGACAACATTCCATTAGAGCTACTGATAGCTTTGGGAGAGCTAGCCATGGCGAAACTCTTCCAGCTGGTGAGTAAGATGTATGAAACAAGCGAAATACCCTCAAGAAGGATGTAATAATTCCAATCCCAAAGAAAGCAGGTGTTGACAAGTGTGAAAATTACCGAACTGTCAGTTTAATAAGTCACATGTGCAAAATACTAATGCAAATTCTTTACAGATGAATGGAAAAACTGGTGGAAGCAGTCCTCGGGGAAGATCAGTTTGGATTCCGTAGAAATGTTGGAACACGCGAGGCTATACTCACCCTAGAACTTAATTTAGAAGACAGATTAAGGAAAGGCAAACCTACATTTGTAGACTTAGAGAAAGCTTTTGACAATGGTGACTGGAATACTCCCTTTCAAATTTTGAAGGTGGCAGGGGTCAAACACAGGGAGCGAAAGGCTATTTACAGTTTGTACAGAAACCAGACTGCAGTTATAATAGTGGAGGGGCATGAAAGGGAAGCAGTGGTTGGGAAGGGAGTGAGACAGGTTTGTAGCCTATCGCTGATGTTACTCAGTCTGTATATTGAGCAAGCAGTAAAGGAAACAAACAAAAAAATTTGGAGTAGGGATTAAAATCCTTGGAGAAGGAATAAAAACTTTGAGGTTTGCCAATGACATTGTAATTCTGTCAGAGACAGCAGAGGACTTGGAACAGCAGTTGACTGGAATGGACAGTGTCTTGACAGGAGGATGTAAGATGAACATCAACAAAGCCAAAACAAGGATATTGAAATGTAATCGAATTAAATCGGGTGGTGGTGAGGGAATTAGATTAGGAAATGACACTTGAAAGTAGTAGATGAGTTTTGCTATTTGGGGAGCAAAATAACTGATGATGGTTGAAGTAGGGAGGATATAAAATATAGACTGGCAATGACAAGAAAAGCGTTTCTGAAGAAGAGAAATTTGTTAACATAGAGTATAGGTTTAAGTGTCAGGAAGTCTTTCCTTAAAGTATTTGTATAGAGTGTAGCCGTGTATGGATGTGAAATGTGGATGATGAATAGTTTGGACAAGAAGACAATAGAAGCATTTGAAATGTGGTGCTACAGAAGAATGCTGAAGATTAGATGGGTAAATCATGTAACTAATGAGGAGGTGCTGAATAGAATTGGGGAGAAGAGAAATTTGTGCCACAACGTGACTAGAAGAAGGGATCGGTTGGTAGGACACATTCTGAGGCAACAAGGGGTGACCAATTTAGTACTGGAGGGAAGTGTGGGGGATAAAATTGTGGTGGGAGACCAAGAGATGAACACAGAAGCAAATTCAGAAGGATGTAGGTTGCAGTAGTTATTTGGAGCGGAAGAGGCTTGCAGAGGATAGAGTAGCATGGAGAGCTGCTTCAAACCAGTCTCTGGACTGAAGAACACAACAAGAACAACAACATGTTCACCTGCAAAAGTATCTGATAACTGGCTTCAAATGTCCTGTTTGAGGTGGATGTGTATCCTGACTGTTTGTAGTAGACAGAATTATATATAAGAAAATGATTTATCTTGTATTCTGCAGTGCAAGAGGCTTAAAAAGTTCTAAATCTACCATCAGTTTCAAGTTATTCTGCTGTGGTGGTAAAAATATCATAACATGTGCAACAGCTTGATACAAATGCAGCAAAGAAATTGGAGAACCAGTACCTGCAATTGAGCTATAAAGTCTAAAAGTTAATGAAGTGCAAAACCTATTCTGCTATCTCTTCCATTCAATAGCTAGTGGCTGCAAAAGCAAGTGCTAAAGCTTGTTCAACCTGTAGACAAAGAAGAGCAGCGAGTGTGTGTTTCTCAACTGGCTTTTGAATGCCGTATTCAAATCGAGCTAAACATATAATGGGAACACGAAAGCAAAACAGGAAGGAGTGACCATGCCCTGTTGTTTCTGTTTGTTGGATCAAAAAAACCTTCAAACTCAACCACTTGAATCAGTCAGTCAGTATACTTCTTTTTAGCCATTGCATATTAGGGAAGAGATAAGGGAACAGAAAGGGTAAACCTGTACCAAAAAGGCAGTTTCCATTCCACAGTGAAAGGTTCAGGATAGATGGAAGAATGGCAACTCCTGTCACACAGAAGATACTTACATTAAAGAGCAGTACACAAATCACACTAAAGAGAAAGTACTGTGGAAGAAGAAACCTGCAAAGGTGCTCAGATTGTGGGAAAAGATGTGTGGAAAATGAGACAGTGCTAATATGTTTTAGGAAGAAAAACTCTTAACCTCAAGGAAAATGGCTGAGAAAGCTTACACAGTTATAGGCAAAAAATATAATCACACTATTTGTTTTCATGAGAAACTGAGGTATGAGTCACCATCTTCCTGTATTGCTGTTGAAAAGATTTTAATATTGGTTTATCAGGACGATTTACTCATCCTCTTTCTCTTGCTGTTATTGTAGCATCTACTCCTCAACATTTCTCTTTAAGGTGAAAATTTCTTCTGCTCTCTCTTCCCTGATATTATTTGTTTTTATTTTGCAAGTATCTTCATCATGGTGGGATTCACAAAATATGATTTATGAGTGAACAAATTACATTACAGGATACAGGAAACAAGCAATGGGAAGTCCAGGTTGGAAATGACGGCATGTTAAGTTGCCAGTAGACACAACGAAAAGACTGTTACGCATTAAGCGTTTGGCCAAAGCCTTCATCAGAAAAGAAAAACACATGCACATTCACACAAGCAAGACTGGGAACACACACACACACACACACACACACACACACACACGCACACTCACTCACTCACTCACTCACTCTGGCCAAAAGCTTTGTGTGTAACATTCTCTTCATTGTGCCTGTCTGTAACTCAACATGTCATCTTTATGGAGTGTAGCAATCTACCCTTTCCATAATTTTTATGTCATAGATATGTATTGTTGCTTCAACTTCAATGTAAATACATTGGTATGAGACAGTAAAATTAGAATAAGTTTTTGATACCTTTGTCACCCAAGAGAAACTCAGGGGGCAAGTGCATTTTGTTTCCTGGATGGCATCTTGTGTTTTCTGATAAATGCTTTTGTAATGTTTTTGCAGGTTGAGTTCCAGGGTGAAGAGGGCACAGGTCTGGGCCCAACTCTGGAATTTTATGCGTTGGTAGGTGCAGAACTTCAGCGCTGTGACTTGGGGCTGTGGCTGTGTGATGAAGCTATAGACACAGAGGCCTCAGACAGTGCAGTGTATGACACAGCTGTCGCAGATCTCGGTGGTGTAGCACGACCGCCGGGCTTTTATGTACGGAGATCTTCAGGTCTCTTCCCAGCACCATTACCTCAAGTATGGAAAAAGACAATATTTTCTTTTTGTTTATAACAATATGTAACTGAACTTAGCATAAGTTCATTGCAGCCTAATGGAAGTAAGCAGCGCTATAATTTTATTCTCGCCCAACCCTTTTTTTTCCGCTTCAAAAATTGAAATTGTGGTATATTTTTGCATTTTGTTACGGTTGAATTAATGTGGCACTACCTTGGCAGGGGTATGCAAATCAACTTAGATGCAGACCAAACCACCTCAAACTTTCAAAATGAACAGTTCTTTGACACAGAGATAAGGAAAGCCTGGTTGAGAACAGCTGTAGACAATTCCATTCCACATCTGAGATTCACTGGCATCTTTTCTTGCATGTAATTTTCCAAAAACTTTAGTTTTAGCACAGCAAATAGTTCTGTTTATTTGAAAGCTTCTGTCTATGCATTCCTTATTCCTTCTTCATGTACAAGAACTGTGGTAACAGAATATTGCACAAAGATATGGAGCGAATGAAAATATGTAATTTGTTACATGCATGTCATTCACATTCCATTAATTTACCGTATTTACCCAATTATATGAAGAGTTTTTTTTTTTTTTTTTTCCAAATTTATCTTTTGAAAAATATGGATCAATCTTATATTCACAAATTAACTATTGCTGCTGAAGTCAACATTTTTACATTGTTTTATAGATTAATATGGGAATCGTCTTACATGTATAGATGAAGCTTTCACTGTTGAGGTTTTGTACAAATTTATTTTGAACAGTGTGTATCAGTCAATACTGGCGTTCAGATAGGCTAGAGATTTTCCAATATGCCAAAACACTTGATACAATGTCAGCTGTGTTAGAATGTGACATTTGATTCTCTGTGCTATTAAGAGGGATACGTGAGAAACTATGAAATAACCACTACAACAATATCATGCTCTGCTTAAAAATTAACAATTTTGTGAAACCCAGGAGGAAATAACATTAAATTATGTCGCCTTTCAAACTTTTGTCATATTTGAACAGGTTTGCAATAAATGTTCTCATACATGTATGGATATGTTTATGCTGCTTTTTAACCCTCAAGCTGGCGCCCCATTTTTCATGACACAAGCTGGTGTGTGGTACATTTTGTGCACATGTATGGAATAGCTGTCGTTGTGTTACCAATGTAAACACACATGATCATAATCAAAATCTAATCATAATTTAACTAGACAATGATAAAATAAACTTACATTATGTGAGCTAAATAATGGTGTAATTAAACAATAATCATGTCATTCTGTTCTGCATGCAAGTGTTACCCCACAGTAATGACCAAATTGAGGCATTAAACAGCACAGTTTCATCAAACCTTTGCCAGCTGCTTATTTGAATATCAATTATCTTGTAGATAACTGCCCCATTGTGGGATTGTATTGTGCCACTAGCTTGGAATCTGGGTTGTTTCCTTGAACGGATGGTGAATTTTTTCTCACCTATCTCACTGTTTATTTTAAATTACTGTTGCTCATCTGGACGTATGAGAACATAAAATATTACTGTATTAGCTGAAGCAATAACAAAGGAATAGGTAAGTGCTTGTGATTGTAAAACAACAACAGAATGGTACAAAACAATGTTATTAATTATTGGCACACTTTATACACTGCTCGAGGGTTAAGTAAAGGTAACATTCAAGGGCAAAAGTAGTATCCTCTACAAACCATAACATGATTCTGAACACAACTCAATGTTTTATTTGGTTATGAGAAACTAATGATATACAAAATGGGTTGCAAATGAGAAATTCGGTTGTTGTACACACATCAGAATACTGGAGAAAATCGTCACTAGTTTTACAAGAAGATGATGACACTCAGATAAAATGAGAAGGAAAATTAATCCAGAATAAAATGTCTAACTAATGAAATAAAATCATATGAAACTGCCTGTAATTATTGTCACGAGAATAAACTACAGTGGAAAGACCCTTGTAGAAACAGTACCAACAGACGTCACTACATTGTGGGATGAGCGAAAGTGTGATCATCATACGGAACAGTGATTGTGATCTTTTATTTGTGTATTAGTTGCTATTTGTACATACGACTGAAACCCTAGAAGATATTGCCTTCCATGTTTTACTGTTGCTCAAGCACAGCAGTACAGAAAGTGGGGGGGAGGGGGGGGGGACAGTGATCCATTTAGGCTGAGAACTATGATTAATGCAGGAAGGGTAGTTTTGAACAGGCAGAAATTTTGTTGTACACGCCAACCATGGGAATGTACACTGCTTACTTCGGCTTTTTATGAACATCTTCCTTGTTTAAAACTGCAGTTTGCCTGAATCCATTTGCACCCAGAATCGAATTGACTTCAAAATTGGACAAATACTGAACAATAGCATACATTTCTGAATGAGACGCTAAAAGTCTAGGTGGAGGCCAGTGGCGTACTTACATGGTTTGTGGAGCAACATTGTCATTGCTTAACTTGAGATATGACTGGAACAATTGGGGGTGTATCATCTGCTGGTTCTGTGCAACCATTGAGAGACCGGCAGGTAGATGATTCGTTTGGAAGCAAGAAACATTGTAACATTATCACATCTGAATAGAGATGAAATCTGCTGTGTGTTCAGAAAAAAACAGCCGTGTTCTCGGGTCCCATAGCAAACACAACTTCAGGAATTGCAACATACTATGAATAAACAGCCAAATGTTTGTGACAATGGAGATACAAACTTTTACAGCTGTCTTATTAAGGTGACGACACTGATGATTAAACATAGTGATACCACAGGCTATGTAAACAAAAAGGGGAGTGAAAATAAAAATTAATATAAACAATTTCTACTTTTATTATCAGTATGTAGGCAATCAATAAATGACATGAATTTAGAATAGGTGCAATGTTAACTTTTTGGACAGATCCCTTACTTCAATAACAGTTTTTAATTTTGATTAGTAAGAATATGTTAAAAAATAAATTTTTCTCGTGGAGCCTCTTAAAAATTGGGGGGGGGGGGGGGTTTGTCTTGTACTCGGGTAAATATGGTACATTTAATTTATTATTTCACACAAAGATAAAAGGGCCCTAGTAGGAAAGAATAGTAATTTGTATTGTAGAACATTACCAAAATGTTTTAGCATAGGAACAGGAAACAGAAATATGTGGGAAATGGCCTTTCTGCCTCTATTAAAAACCCACTGCTCTAGAGAATATTAAATTGTTTCGAAGCAAGAACTCTTTCAGTTGACTTCCAAGTGGTGTTAAGGTTTTGGTGCTGTTGTAGTGTTTACTCCTTTCTGCACTTGACAAATTCTGAATGTTACAATATAGATCACAGTTCCATCTCGTGTTGTCATTGAAACAAGTGAAACATAGCACATAGTGAGGAGAATTGTCATTTACGGTGGTCATGATTAAATAGATGTATTGTGATGACATGGTCAGTATCCCTACATGTTTAAAAAGATTATGGCAGAAGATCCTGGGAGGCACTCAACACACAATTGTGATGATGTTTTACTGTATAATAAATGCTTTTTTATAGTGAATTCCCCAAAAATCCGTTCCTCACTACATGTGGAAATAACCAAAGTAGGCAGACTTTGATATCCTGGTGTATCCAATACTGGAAATTTTCTTAATGGCAAATGCTGCTATGCACAGCCCATTCAGTATTTAGGAAATGCGATTTTTTCCCAGTAAGCCTGCTATTTATTTGGGCACCTAAGCATATTATACAATGAGCTACGGTGACCAGAGGTGCCAGCCACAACTTTAATGAGTTACAATGCGTGGGTCAAAGTAGGCAACACTCAAACACTCACAGCCACCTGGGAATGTAAAGTATAGATGCAGAGTCCCAGGTGGTGCACTGAGAGCTTCGGATCATCTGGTAAATTGCCAGACATCAGCAATAGGTCTCTGGCCACACCATAAAACCATGCCTCCATCTACTCATGAGTGATTAGGAGTCAGCACATCTGTTCCTGAAGGGTGGCTGTTTAAGCCGACCTAGACACCATGGCGGACAGTTCCCGTAGGTGAGAGCTGGCTAAGCCAGGCACCAACTAAGTGCAGTCCTTCATTTAAGCTCTAATCGACACAGTATTGGAAAAGACTGTCACACACCAAGAAGTTGGGCTTTTTAGAAGGTAAAAATCCTTAGAGTGCTAGTTTCTCATTTATAATTCCAGCTGCCAGGGGTTAGTTGAACCTTATAACTCAGAATTATATTTAGTTGGAACCGCTAAAGATGCAGTTAAGTTCTTGTTATTTCTCTTGTAACCACCAGGTCCTTTTTTTTCCCAGCTGATAAAGAAGCTGTTTGTAACCTCTATCAGGGCTCTCCTCAATTAGTAACAAAGAGTAAGATTTTTTACTATATACTGTCTGTAGCTGATAGCCTTCATGTGCATTAAAAATTCCCTTTGAGAGCTTTTGTGGTCAGAATGAGTCTGGATGTAGTTTGGTTTGCTGAGGTTTATTGCTAAAGAATTTACTGTGAAGCAGTTCAGAATATTTGCAAGCAGCTGATTAGCATTAGTCTTTAGGGTGTCAGATATTTTGTTATAAGTTTCTCCTTATGCTGATTGTGCGACTGTTTAATTAATGAAAAACTGTTCCAGGTGCTGGTGAGGGCTTTATTGAGTCAACATTTGTAAACCTCGGTTTTTCATGTTCTGTCGTAGAGAGAGAGAGAGAGAGAGAGAGAGAGAGAGAGAGAGAGAGAGAGAGAGAGAGAGAGAGTGTGTGTGTGTGTGTGTGTGTGTGTGTGTCAGTCAGTCAGTTTCCAGAGCCACTTGAAAATGGCCTAATATAAAGACAAAAACTGGAAATGGTCTCAATAAAGTTTTCAATGGCAACTGGAGTGGTTTTTCATTAAGGGGGGTAGGACATCAAACGGGCCGACTTGGAGCAGGAGAGGCACCACAGGACATTTTAATTTCTGGTGTCTATACTTTTACAAATAAATTCATAAAACTTTGTCAGCATGACCAGGAAGGATTCAGAATTCACACTCATAGCAGTGGAAGTTCTAAAACATAACGAAGTAATTTTTTTACGTGTGAAATTTCATCATTTTTTTTTTTTTTTTCACTTACTAATGGCAGCATTTGTTGCTATAGGTACACTTTTCTTCATAAGTAAGAGAGATTCTTCGATGAATTTTGCACAGCATACAAACCATACTTAAAGGTGTATGAAATTCTAGAATTTTCCAAATCTATTAAAAACTGTGGTAAAAATTGGGGCAATTAACTATAAAATTCGTGTTTTTTTCTAAAAATGAAGTTTAAAATGTAACAGTTGATTTGTTTTTTCATAACTTACATAAATTCTAGAGTTTCATACACCTGTGAGTATGGTATGTATGCTGTGCAAAATTCATCGAAGAATATCTCTAACTTATGAAGAAAAGTGTACCTGTAGCAACAAATGCAGCTATTAGTAAGTGAAAAAACGATGGAATTTCGCATGTAAAAAAAATTATTTTGTTATGTTTTCAAACTTCCACTGCAATGGGCGTGAACCCTGAATCCTTCGTGATGGTGATGCTGACAAAGTTTTATGAATTTATTTGTAAAAGTATAGACACTGGAAATTAAAATGTCCTGAGATGCCTCTCCTGCTCCAAGTCAACCCCTTAAGTAAACAGTGTGTTGTCTATCATAATGCTCATATGAGCAGCAAACATTTTGAAGTTGCTTGCTTTATTATGAGACAAAGATACATCATTGATGTATATGAAATATGATAAGGTACCAAAGACAGTTGTGGGACTCAATAATGTACCATTCCATAGCAGATTACCCTTCCTGCCTGTTCTTTGTCAAAATCTAGAACAGCGTTTTGCTGCATGCTCCGTAGATAAAGTTTTAGCCACTTACCCCTTGTCCTCTTACTGCATGGTGACTTCTTTTCTCAAGAAGAATCCTGTGAGCAGCACATTCAGATGCTTTAGACAGATCAGGGAGTATACCAGCTGGCAAAACATATTTTCCATGCATTCAAAACATCATTTATGAAAGAAAATATGGCTTCTGTTATAGAATTAAATTTTAATAATTCAGATTTACTTTTACTAATGATGTTTTTCATAGAATAGTTTTTTACCAGTTCTTGCTCATGATTAAATTACTGTAAGATTTAGACTTGATTTTACAGATAGCTGTCCGTACTGAGAAGATATTCTAGCACTTTTAAATTGTTGACAGGACTCAGCAGCATGTGATCGTGCAACGAAGTACTTCTGGTTTTTGGGTGTGTTCTTGGCTAAAGTGCTACAGGACAATCGACTTGTTGACCTGCCACTGTCACAGCCTTTCCTGAAGTTGATGTGTGGAGGCGATCTGGTAAGCGGCATTGGGCCTAGTTCCAATATACGACCCTCAGATGATGATCCAATGACATCATCTCTACTTTCTGAAGAGAGTGAAAAGGAGTTGGAACTGGATCCTCCAAAACCAATGTTCATCACAGAAAGTAGACCGTGGTAAGCCTACAGCAACATTACATTTTGGTGTGGCCTGTTAATGTCTTGGAAGTCGTGTGATTCTACTAAAACTTAGCCTGTTTGTTACAAAGTAAGTCTAACTGGTAGCATTAAGTGCACACTACTTACATAAAATATGGCTGGCATGAGAATTTTGGAACTGATATACCAACTGGTTAGTGATTTTTAGGTGGGTCTTCTTACATAACAAAGTCGCTGGTTTGTATTTATGTGTGTCTTATCATCTCTCTATTAAAGCGTTGTTAGGAAGTGGTAAAATAGTAACCTTTACCCATCCTAGGATTTTGTAAAATTTCCCAACCAATTAGAGTACTGTTTCGCGTAGCCTATCCTATGTAAACTTTATGTCTTGGAGGATACATAAGACAGAAAAATGATAATCTGTTAACCAATTTAGCTGTTTTTGTCACACCTGTTCTGTGATTATTGATATCTATGCATAGGTAAGTCATTTTTTACAAAATAGATGCAGCGTTGAGTACTAAGGTGTCCATCCATTTAGGATGAAAAAAGCTGTGTTATAAATTTTCACTGTTTGAATTAGGGCTATTGTCATGATACTATGCCACTGTGGAAAAATCTATGAAAGGATCCTGGAGAAGAGAATAAGAAGCAGTATTGAAAGTAGACTGCAAGAGGAGCAGTACGGTTTCAGACCGGGAAGATCAACAACGGACCTCATATTTGCGGTAAGGCAACTGCAGGAAAGGCATTATGAGTACGGGAAGGACTTAATCATGGCCTTTGTGGATATTGAGAAGGCGTATGACAGTATCTGTAGGGACAAGCTCTGGGATGTGCTGAACGCAAAAGGGATGGATGAAGAGATAACACGAAAAGTCAGAAAAATGTATGAGGGAAGTGAGAGTTGTGTGAAAGTGGGGAGGGAACGTACTGCATGGTTCAAGCTGGAAAATGGGCTGCGACAGGGAAGTGCACTTTCGCCTTTATTGTTTATTATTGTTATGGATGAAATCCTACAGCAAGTATCAGATGCAATTGGAGATCATAAAATGAAAGCAGTGCTTTTTGCCGATGACCTGATGTTATGGGGAAATTGCGAGAAGGAGGTGCAAGAGCAGTTAGATGCATGGGAGGCAAAGGCAGCTCAATATGGAATGCATTTCTCTGCAAAGAAAAGTGAAATAATTGTCACAACAAGGAAGAAGAATAGGCCAAATGTGGATATAACTTGTGGAGGGGAAAAACTACAAGTGGTAGAGAACTTCAAGTACCTGGGAAGCATGATTGAAAGTAAGGGGGGAAACGCAATGGAAATAAATGAAAGGTGCAGAAAAGCAGAGCAGTTCTACAAATGCATTAGGGGGCTTATTTGGAAGAAGGAGGTGCCACATAAATCCAAGGGAATTATATACCGAACCTACTTTGTCCCCATATTGGCATACGGAAGTGAGACATGGGTATTGCACAAAAGCGACAAAAGTAGAATACAGGCTAGTGAAATGAAGTTCCAGAGGAGCAGGTTGAGTGTAACAAGACGAGACAGATTGCGAAATGTGTATGTGAGGGAAAAACTAAAAGAGGAACCAGTACAGGACAGGATAGAAAAATCAAGACTGCAGTGGTATGGACACATGAAGAGAATGGATGAGGGAAGAATTCCAAAGAGGATGTTTGATCTGCAACTGGAGGGGAAGAGGCCCAGAGGAAGACGAAGAGATAGATGAGTGAAGGGAGTGAAGGAATGTGTGACGAGAAGAGGAGAGAACTGGACGAAGGTGGAAGAGGGGGAATGGTGGAAAGACAGAACACGATGGAGAGGCTTGTGTTCCCGACAGACCCAGCCAGTGGCTGGAAACTGTCCAAGATGATGATGATGTCATGATACTAGTTGTAAGTCAGGAAGCAAAATAGCTGATGAGCAAATACTATGGATCATATTTCTGAATCACTAATTTTTCCTTTAAGCTGTTTCCAGTAATCAGTAAGTCACATACGTATCTAATGCCCTCAAGTTTAAATATAAAAAGTTGATCTGAAACATAATTATGTCATATGCTAAGGCAACTGCTCATCACATACAGGAAATGTTTCAGTGGCTAGACACACAAACATGAAGTTGTACAGAAATAATTGATTTAATTGGAGGTTTTTTTTATTATAACTAATACATACAGAATGTGTTAATTCATTCCCTTTAGATTAACCTTACGTTAATCCATGGTCACATGTAATATCTGCATTCTGAGATACTCAAATATTTTTAATTTGTTCTAGTTCCATGGAAAATAGTGAAGTCTAATGTTTTAAGTCTGAACTTCTGATTTGCATTTTTGTAATATTTTACTTTATTTTTGCTGCAGGTTTCACAACATACTGGGCCCTGAGGATTTAGCAGTTGTTGATCCCGAACGTGGAAAGTTTCTGTCGCAACTAAGTGAATTATCGATACGTAAAGCACGGATAATGCAAGATAATACGTTGTCTCCAGAGGCACGTGCCCACCAAGTAGCGAACCTTGCACTGTGTGGTGGAGTACGACTAGAAGACCTTGCTCTTACATTTCAGTATCTTCCAGGTTCCCGTGACTTTGGTTTTACTGCCATAGATCTCGTTCGTGATGGTGCCGATGTAGAGGTGAGTGGATCAAGTCTTAATGCTACCGTCTTGTAAAAATCCTAAAATTTGTTGCTTTACTCCTGTTAGTTCAGTAGCAGACAACAAAAAATAAAGTTGGGCAGTTTCCCTTGATTTGCACATAGATTTGCTGGCATTAGAAAGTTAGAAAAGCAAATAGTAGTAACTGCGTCAGGTGTCGCAGTTAACACACTGGACTCGCATTCGGGAGGACAGCGGTTCAAATCTCTATCTGGTCATCCAGATCTGAGTGTCCCGTGCTTTCCCTAAATTGCTCCAGACAAATGCTGGATGGTTATTTTGAAGGAGCTTGGCTGATTTTGTTTCCCATCCCTCCCTAATCCGAGCTTGTGCTCGGTCTCTTATGACTTCATCGTCAACAGGGCAGTAAACTCTAAGCTTGCTTCTGTCAAATACTTTGAATAACAGAGCATAGATTGATGTTTCTTGACCTTCAGAAAACATTTGATACAATTCCACAATATCACCTAGTAAACAGAATGTGCATGCAGAAATCAGACGAGATATGTGACTAGACTGCAGACATCTTACAAAACAAACACAGTACTTTGCAGATGACAAAGTTGTGTACAGGGAAGTGACACCATTAGAAATAGTTATGATATGCAAGGAGACTTGTATACAATCAGCACCTGGTGCAAAGATTGGCAGCAGCTGACTTTCAACATGAATAAATGTAATTTAACGTAAATAAGTGTGGGCGACAATCGATCACTGAAATAAATCACTGCTGAGTAAGTATCCAGGCATACCTGGCTGGAGTAATTTTAAATTTAACAACCACGTAGATCTAAATGTATGGAAGGCTTAAGTTTATTGGGAGATGGTAAGGAAGTATAACTCGGCCATGAAGGTGGTCACATATAGAGCTATCATTTGAGCAATTCTGGTTTATTTTGTGATGATGTGGAAGGCATGCCTGTTTCGGTTAACACAGATGGTAGAGAAGGTTCAAACAAAAGCTTTGTCTCGAGTTTGCGTAGAGTAAGAGTGACAAAAATGTCCATCAAATTTTTGTTAGGAGATTTAAATTTTTTGTGCTCATAACACATTACTTTACACGCATGGGCGACATCAACAAAATACAAATTACAGCATTAGGTGTGTGCACAGAGAAGTTTTTTTTACAATATTCTACAACTAAATAATTCAAATAGTAAGATGATAATTCATTCCATAGTGAACAGTAGGTTTTATGTGCAATTTTGTGCTGTACTTATTTCTAGGATGGTATTGTGACTTGCATTATTGTTGTTATTTCTTTCCTTTCTCAGACATTATGTCTGGTTAAAAATGGAAAGTGATGCGGACCTTGATGAAGCGTGACTTCTTTAACAGTACGGTATATATTACATTGCATTTAGGAACTTTCGGGTAATTGAACATGTATCAATAATTACAGATTTTTGTAGTTGTATATATGTGTTTGGATGTAGCTGTATTGCGTTGATGTACTAGTGGATATTGTGTGGTATGACTCTGGTAGTTGATACTATAATTGGTATAATGTCAACATTATCCTGATGCCACTTCCTCAGCCAGTTGGATGTATTTTTCAATTTTTTTCTCCTGTTTTCTTAAGTATTTTTGTTGTATTGGGTATGGATATTTCGATTAGTTGTGTTAATTTCTTCTTTTTATTGGTGAGTATGTGGTCAGGTTTGATATGTGGTGTTGTTTTATCTGTTATAATGGTTCTGTTCCAGTATAATTTGTATTCATCATTCTCCAGTACATTTTGTGGTGCATACTTGTATGTGGGAACGTGTTGTTTTATTAGTTTATGTTTTATGGCAAGTTGTTGATGTATTATTTTTGCTACATTGTCATGTCTTCTGGGGTATTCTGTATTTGCTATTATTATTATTATTATTCAAATTCAGACAATGGAAAACCAGGTTGAAATATTAACAATGTAATAAAAAGATAGACTACTACTTAAGATAAAGATGGCACGTGTAGTTGCAGACAGGAACGACTAAAAAACATTTTTTACATATTAGCTTTTGGTTGCAGTCTTGGCACACATGACCACCATCTCTGGCAGCTCAGACCAGAATGCAATCTGGTCTGAGCTGCTGAAGATGGCGGTCATGTGAGCATGAGGTGCGCTCACTTGTGTGAATGAATTTGCACGCATTTCTTTCTCAGCTAAAGGCTGTGGCCAAAAGCTAATTTGTAAATGTCTTTTAGTTCTGTCCATCTGCAACTTAACGTGTCATCTTTATGGTAAATAGCAATTTATCTTTTTCCTTACATTGTTTATATTATAATTCATGTTAGATTCAAGTTGTGTCCCTTTTATGAAAAAGCCACTGCTTTTATCACTAGTAACTATTTCCTGTCAATATCTTAAGATCATTTGCTTGCAAATGATGAAAAACAGCAAGTGTGGCATGTGGATGTTTTCCTGTTGAAGTATTAGTTATGTTAACTGTATGCCTTGTATGCCAACTAGCTCTGCAGATGATGCAGAAATTGATGAAATGTATGATGAGATAAAAGAAATTATTCAGGTAGTGAAGGGAGACAAAAATTTAATAGTCATGGGTGACTGGAATTCGAGAATAGGAAAAGGGAGAGAAGGAAACATAGTGGGTGAATATGGATTGGGGGAGAGAGATGAAAGAGGAAGCCGTCTGGTAGAATTTTGCACAGAGCACAACTTAATCATAGCTAACACTTGGTTTAAGAATCATAAAAGAAGGTTGTATACATGGAAGAAGCCTGGAGATATGAGAAGGTATCAGATAAATTATATAATGGTAAGACAGAGATTTAGGAACCAGGTTTTAAATTGTAAGACATTTCCAGGGGCAGATGTGGACTCTGACCACAATCTATTGATTATGAACTGTAGATTAAAACTGAAGAAACTACAAAAAGGTGGGAATTTAAGGAGAGGGGCTTTGATATACTGACTAAACCAGAGGTTGTACAGAGTTTCAGGGAGAGCATAAGGCAACAATTGACAGGAATGGGGGAAAGAAATACAGTAGAAGAAGAATGGGTAGCTCTGAGGGATGAAGTAGTGAAGGCAGCAGAGGATCAAGTAGGTAAAAAGACGAGGGCTAGTAGAAATCCTTGGGTAACAGAAGAAATATTGAATTTAATTAATGAAAGGAGACAATATAAAAACGCAATAAATGAAGCAGGCAAAAAGGAATACAAACTTCTCAAAAATGAGATCGACAGGAAGTGCAGAATGGCTAAGCAGGGATGGCTAGAGGACAAATGTAAGGATGTAGAGGCTTATCTCACTAGGGGTAAGATAGATACTGCCTACAGGAAAATTTAAGAGACCTTTGGAGAAAAGAGAACCACTTGTATGAATATCAAGAGCTCAGATGGAAACCCAGTTCTAAGCAAAGAAGGGAAAGCAGAAAGGTGGAAGGAGTATATAGAGGGTCTATACAAGGGCGATGTACTTGAGGACAATATAATGGAAATGGAAGAGGATGTAGATGAAGATGAAATGGGAGATACGATACTGCGTGAAAAGTTTGACAGTGCACTGAAAGACCTGAGTCGAAACAAGTCCCCGGGAGTAGACAACATTCCATTGGAACTTCTGACTGCCTTGGGAGAGCCAGTCCTGACAAAACTCTACCACCTGGTGAGCAAAATGTATGAGACAGGCGAAATACCCTCAGACTTCAAGAAGAATATAATAATTCCAATCCCAAAGAAAGCAGGTGTTGACAGATGTGAGAATTACTGAACTATCAGTTTAATAAGTCACAGCTGCAAAATACTGACGTGAATTCTTTACAGATGAATGGAAGAACTAGTAGAAGCCGACCTTGGGGAAGATCAGTTTAGATTCCGTAGAAACATTGGAACACGTGAGGCAATACTGACCCTATGGCTTATCTTAGAAGCTAGATTAAGGAAAGGCAAACCTATGTTTCTAGCATTTGTAGACTTAGAGAAAGCTTTTGACAATGTTGATTGGAATACTCTTTCAAATTCTAAAGGTGGCAGGGGTAAAACACAGGGAGCGAAAGGCTATTCACAATTTGTACAGAAACCAGATGGCAGTTACAAGAGTCGAGGGGCATGAAAGGGAAGCAGCGGTTGGGAAGGGAGTGAGACAGGGTTGTAGCCTCTCCCCGATGTTATTCAATCTGTATATTGAGCAAGCAGTAAAGGAAACAAAAGAAAAATTCGGAGTAGGTATTAAAGTCCATGGAGAAGAAATAAAAACGTTGAGGTTCACCGATGACATTGTAATTCTGTCAGAGACAGCAAAGGACTTGGAAGAGCAGTTGAACGGAATGGACAGTGTCTTGAAAGGAGGATATAAGATGAACATCAACAAAAGCAAAACGAGGATAATGGAATGTAGTCGAATTAAGTCGGGAGATGCTGAGGGTCTAAGAAATGATATGCTTAAAGTGGTAAATGAGTTTTGCCATTTGGGGAGCAAAATAACTGATGATGATCGAAGTAGAGAGGATATAAAATATAGACTGGCAATGGCAAGGAAAATGTTTCTGAAGAACAGAAATTTGTTAACATCGAGTATAGATTTAAGTGTCAGGAAGTCGTTTCTGAAAGTATTTGTATGGAGCGTAGCCATGTATGGAAGTGAAACATGGACGATAAATAGTTTGGACAAGAAGCGAATAGAAGCTTTCGAAATGTGGTGCTACAGAAGAATGCTGAAGATTAGATGGGTAGATCACATAACTAATGAGGAGGTATTGAATAGAATTGGGGAGAAGAGAAATTTGTGGCACAACTTGACTAGAAGAAGGGGTCAGTTGGTAGGACATGTTCTGAGGCATGAAGGGATCACAAATTTAGCATTGGAGGCAGTGTGGAGGATAAAAATTGTAGAGGGAGATCAAGAGATGAATATACTGAGCAGATTCAGAAGGATGTAGGTTGCAGTAAGTACTGGGAGATGAAGAAGCTTGCACAGGATAGAGTAGCATGGAGAGCTGCATCAAACCAGTCTCAGGACTGAAGAAAACAACAACAGTATTTCATGTGGTCATTCACACAGAGCTATTTTATAAGACAAATGAGGATATACTGATCCAAAATTCGACACTCCTTAGAGTTCGACAATTAAGGTATGGTGATAGCCTTGTTAATAGATTTAGCCTGGAGGTTATTTTTTGCAGACATGGTTGTTGTTTCCACGAAAGACTGTCATTTATGTATAAATCCAAAAAAGTTACTTCCTGAACAGGTTTTTGGGAGAATGTCTTCATTCGCAATATTTTGTCTATTTGGACCACTCAGTTTAAAGTGAATTATATGTATTTTTTCTGTGTTAACTTTGAAGTCCTCTGTTTCAAAGTGAGCTCTCGTCTTTTCAGTGAAATCTTTAATCTCTTCAATAAGGCAGGGCTCACTGTGTCTCCAACAGCTACCATATGTGTCATTGGAATACATAATGATCAGATGCTTACTATATAGAGATCTCGAAAAATCACTTACGTATCATCAATATGAAGAAGCCCTTGAGGGACATCAAAACATATAGTTCTTATTCTTGACTGTCTTCTCTCCGGTACTTCTCCACTGTCATATAATATTGTCTCTCATCATAGTTCTTGATACGAGAGCATCAGTGATGACAACATCATTGGAGAGGTCTTGCTGACCTCTTCTGAAACCATACTGGAAATCACCTTATGTGTCATCACTGTTGTAGTGTTTAAACAGTTTGCTGCATGTTGAAATAGCAAAGTAAGTCTGTAGTTCTGAACATGCTTTATTTCACCTTTGGTGTGTAAGGGTTTCACTAAAGCCAGGTTTTTACTTGTTAGGGAATGAACTGTCTTTGAGAACACATTTTATCTAATAAAATGTGTTAAACTAATGGTTCATCTTTACATTTTTTAAACAGAAATGGAAGAATTGCATCAAATCCTGCTGCATCCCCCACCAATCCCTTCCTCTCTCCTGAGGCTATCAATAAGATGTCAAATGGCACCAGTGCTTACTGCAGGAAATATAACGTTCAACAGTATCTCTGAAGTAAACATCAGAAATATTTTTCTAATTACAAGAGGATTGGAAATATTTTTTTGACAGTTAATCGTACATCATTTGGTTTTGGTGCATTGATTTTGACTGGTATACGCACAACTACATGTGACACAAGCCATTGTTTGACTGAAGACATATGATCCCATAAAATGTAGACATAAAATGTGATCACTTTATGAAATTCTTTCTTAAAGTTATTTGTAATTCTGGTATTCATAAAATGATACTTTTGCTTATTTTTATATGATGGTCATTTATATGAAAATGATAGGCCTATGTACTTAAATTTATCTTTCAAAATACTTGACACCAATTTGTAGATTTCTTTTCCACCACCTCAATTTTTTTTTATACCTTAGTTATGAGGGATTTGGTTGTGGTATGCACCACTTCTCTACCACTTTGTGTCTCCAGGTGCTACAAACAAATGCCATTCAAAGAAAACAGGAAGTGCCAGTGTGAGAAGTTAGCACAATTTGAGAATGATTTTTTTCCCCCTCCATGTAATAAGCCAATAACACGACCTTCCATGTTGTTATGATGCTAAGATAACATGTAGGAAATAGAAGTGTTATCTAAGAGTAGTAGGAAGGAAGTTTTCTTGTTAATCATTTCCATGTATATTTGTGCTGCTTGAGCAGGATTAACAGGAGAAGTGTCCTTCAAATCATTCACCCTTCAATTCAGTCTGTATAAGTAATCATAATTTTCCTATGGTTAACTTTTCAGGTTACTCTAGACAATGTAGAGGAATATGCTGAACTGACCACAAATTTTTGCTTGGAGCGTGGTATTGCACGGCAGTTAGAAGCTTTTCGTGCTGGATTTAACAGGGTGTTTCCTATGGATAAATTGAGGGCATTTAGCCCAGATGAAGTACGTGTCATGTTGTGTGGTGACCAGAATCCACAATGGTCCAGAGAAGATCTGTTAACTTACACTGAGCCCAAACTTGGATATACTCGTGACAGGTATGTGCAATTACACTAATGGAAATTCCTGAATGGAGCAATATGTAAAATAAAAGGAATAGCAATCGCTCACCTATAGCAGATTGATGTGTGGAGTGTGGTAACACAACAGAAAACAGCATTCACACTAGCTTTCAAGCACTAGCTCATTTTCCAGCAAAGTACACACATTCACACACACACTGCCACACAGACCGTGATGAGTAGTTGTCTTTCCTTTATTTTACTTATTATATTAATGCCTGTTTTCAAGAATACTCTAAAGAATTGAAACTTTTATATCTCAGTTCTGTTTGTAAGACTGGAACTTGATCCCAGGTTCATGCTTTTCACTATCCCTGCTCTTATAGGCTGACAATGGAACTGTCCGATCCAACATTTCGAATCCTTCACTGTACTTTTTTTGTGCAAAAAGAATACACCAAAGAAACACAGTGTGTTAAAATTTTAGGTGCTAAGGCACACAGCAGGTGTTTTAAAGGAATGTTTGAACTTGCCGAATGCATAGCTTGCCAGATGGCTGGAGACACGTACACCCCTGCCATAGTTGTAGCAGACAGTGAATGTGCATCATGGAGGTTACATGTCCTCGGTTGATGGCACATCGGTAAACGGGTACAGGCACAATGTGATCGTAATTTGTAGTGTGAATTTCAGTTTCCATTGATAGTTGCTCTGAAATAATTGTACACAGTTGCTATTCACTCAGATTTGCCTCTTATTTAATATCCATATTAATTAGCAGCAGCATTTGCGGTATTGCTAACACTGGAGATAAAAACAAAGTAATTTTCTTTGTGGTTTCTTGTTATATGGTTGCTAATATCATGTGTCTTTGTGGAAGTTCTAGAGGTTCACAGTAATGTGGAATACAGTTAATGTTTTCAATCTTGCAAAGATGAAATATGAATAATGTGGTACCAGTATGCGATGAAAATCACCTACTTCTCCTGCAGGCCTTGTATGTTTCCTGTTTATCATCATTGGACATTCATTCCAGTGATGTCCACATTCTGTTAGAAATTGTTGGAAACATCAGAAGAAACAGGAAATAACTCGGATAAGTACATGAATTGTGGTTCGAATGAAGATTGTTATGCTAATTAAAGTCCAGAACAAAAACAGAGTACCTATCAAGCAAAAACAAAAAGGCACGCAGAGTAATAGCTTTCAGTGAGAAAGAAAAAGCTATAAATTTTTTGGTCAAACGAAGGAGGGAGAAAATGCTTAAACTTAAGCAGTGTGCAGAGCTGCTTTCATGTCATAAAATATGAAAGTAAAATGTACAAATGGAAGAAAGATTTACGTGGGGATACAAAATATGAGCCAAAATGTAACTGGCAAAAGTGTGAAAGGAGAACTATTTGAAGGATTTAGAACTGCTCGTGAGAGCCTGTGCACCATTACTGAAGGGGGTCTAGAAGATCGGGTGCTCTGGATTGTAAGTGAGATGACCATTACTGATTTCCATGCTTCTTCAGTGTAGCTAAGCAGATTCAAGAAATTGTATGGAAAAGGTAGTTACAAAATTACAAAGTTTGCCTCAAGAAAAGTGTAGAATTGAAGTCATTAATAGGTAATACTGTAGAGAAATTCGTAGCCAATCTAAAGCAGAGCTTATTTTTGTCTCCTAAAAGCTACGTATAAAGCCAGTCAGTCAGATTTAGTGCAAACCGCACTTTATCATTTGAAGCAAAAAATTATCATTGTCACTTGTGCAGTCTATGATTGCTATGAGACATTTATATACAAAAGTACCAGTGGTAAAGTGTCAATAGATTGCTGTTTCTGCAACTTTGTCTCTCTCTCTTCAGGAACATCAAGGCAATTTAGGACCAAAAATTAAGACAAAGGGCTGTTCACTTGCAAAAGTCTTGTAATCAGTGTAACAAAGTGGAAAAATGGGAGAGATTAATTTTCCATTTTACATCCCAAACATCTTACCACTTACAGAGAATAATTCATTGCTCTTGTTAGACTATTGGCCTGAACATAATGTTACCTATGTCTTTAGGAGGAAGACAAAATACAGGGTGATTCAAAAAGAATACCACAACTTTAAAAATGTGTGTTTAATGAAAGAAACATAATATACCTTGTAACCGCCCCTGGTGTAAAACCTGTCCCATGCACCCTCCCACCACCAACTACTCCAGTCCTGTAACCCGGAAGGTGTACACGATCAAAGGCAGAGCCACGTGTGAAAGCACCCACGTGATCTACCAACTGACCTGCCTACACTGTGACGCATTCTATGTGGGAATGACCAGCAACAAACTGTCCATTCGCATGAATGGACACAGGCAGACAGTGTTTGTTGGTAATGAGGATCACCCTGTGGCTAAACATGCCTTGGTGCACGGCCAGCACATCTTGGCACAGTGTTACACCGTCCGGATTATCTGGATACTTCCCACTAACACCAACCTATCCGAACTCTGGAGATGGGAACTTGCTCTTCAATATATCCTCTCTTCCCATTATCCACCAGGCCTCAATCTCCGCTAATTTCAAGTTGCCGCCACTCACACCTCACCCGCCATTCAACAACATCTTTGCCTCTGCACTTCTGCCTCGACTGACATATCTGCCCAAACTCTTTGTCTTTAAATGTGTCTGCTTGTGTCTGTATATGTGTGGATGGATATATGTGTGTGTGTGTGTGTGTGTGTGTGTGTGTGTGTGTGCGCGCGCGCGCGAGTGTATACCCGTCCTTTTTTCCCCCTAAGGTAAGTCTTTCCGCTCCCGGGATTGGAATGACTCCTTACCCTCTCCCTTAAAACCCACATCCTTTCGTCTTTCCCTCTCCTTCCCTCTTTCCTGATGAGGCAACAGTTTGTTGCGAAAGCTTGAATTTTGTGTGTATGTTTGTGTTTGTTTGTGTGTCTGTCGACCTGCCAGGACTTTCATTTGGTAAGTCACATCATCTTTGTTTTTAGATATATTTTTCCTACGTGGAATGTTTCCCTCTACTATAATAATATAACCTTCTGTTATACATCATTACAAAGAGTATTTAAAAAGGTTTTTTTCACTCAAAAACAAGTTCAGAGATATTCAATATGGCCCCCTCAAGACACACGAGCAATATCAACCAGATACTCCAACTCGTTCCACACTTTCTGTAGCATATAAGGCGTAACAGTTTGGATAGCTGCTGTTATTTCTCGTTTCAAATCATCAATGGTGGCTGGGAGAGGTGGCCGAAACACCATATCCTTAACATACCCCCATAAGAAAAAATCGCAGGGGGTAAGATCAGGGCTTCTTGGAGGCCAGTGATGAAGTGCTCTGTCACGGGCTGCCTGGCGGTGCTTGAACCAATTTCAGACGATAAGGTTTCATAAGTAACCTTTTTCGTAGGACTCTCCATACAGTTGATTGTGGAATTTGCAGCTCTCTGCTAGCTCTGCGAGTCGATTTTCCTGGGCTGCGAACAAATGCTCGCTGGATGCGTGCTACATTTTCATCACTCGTTCTCGGCCGTCCAGAACTTTTCCCTTTGCACAAACACCCATTCTCTGTAAACTGTTTATACCAATGTTTAATACACCACCTATCAGAAGGTTTAACACCATACTTCGTTCGAAATGCATGCTGAACAACTGTCGTCGATTCACTTCTGCCGTACTCAATAACACAAAAAGCTTTCTGTTGAGCGGTCGCCATCTTAGCATCAACTGACGCTGACGCCTAGTCAACAGCGCCTCAAGTGAACAAATGTACAACTAAATGAAACTTTATAGCTCCCTTAATTTGCCGACAGATAGTGCTTAGCTCTGCCTTTTGTCGTTGCAGAGTTTTAAATTCCTAAAGTTGTGGTATTCTTTTTGAATCGCCCTGTA
The DNA here is from genome assembly GCF_023898315.1 of Schistocerca nitens. Taxonomy (NCBI): domain Eukaryota; kingdom Metazoa; phylum Arthropoda; class Insecta; order Orthoptera; family Acrididae; genus Schistocerca; species Schistocerca nitens. Next base: position 103,613,332 of record NC_064620.1, on the reverse strand, counting down.
TAATTTTGATTCCACCAGGAGCTAATAGTGTGATTCAGCCTCTCAATAAAAAAACTTTTTCAACAGAAAATTGTTATACAAGATAATTTTCCACAGATTTTTGTCATCAGCAGAACCGCATTGTTAAAATGAAGTCATTTCTGCATTGTCATTTTTCATAACCAGTCTATAAATTTGATAAAGTATGCCTGGTACACAGCCAATATGCAGAACAATGGGCATGACGATTTTCTTACTACATTGCAGTTCTGTCTAAATAAAGTACTAGTAATTACTGTGAAGTACCTCAATGCATTAATTTTTCTTTTATCAGGCACGCCTGGTGTAGAGGAAATGTTTGTTTTCATATCCAATAGACGCTTTTGCATTTTTGTGTCAATTATAGAGAATAAACAAGGAACTGTTTCATTATTGGCAAAATATACAATATTCAACAATTATTATAAGAACTGTGCTACAGGCATTTGTTATAAAGTATGTAATATCAACAAATTAAAATCCCAATCAGTGGAAGTCGTCTGTAATGTTACATCGTACACTGCCTTGATTTTTCTTTCCTTTGATAATCGCTTGCTTAACAGTTAATCTACAGTGGTTTAGCTGTTGATATGAACTGCAAGTTATTAAAAAACTTCATTATGGCAGACATTTTTGATATGGTTTAGTGCATTTATTTTGGTATATTCTTCCTGCATGAAAAATTTCAGGGTAGTTTTCAGCTTGTCAGAGTGGACCATTCCCTTGTGAGACTGATAACCTGCCTTCACACTTGCGATTTGTTGAACATACAGTGCAAAAAAAGCTGCAGTTTTTTCTCCTGTGGCTGTAGAGGTGTTGATGACAATTGCAGTGAACATAAAGAAATAAAATTATACTACTTAAAAATTTGTCATGATTTGTTGCCACTATGACCGGATCAGAGTAACAAAGTGGTTGACAGCAAAGCACAGTTGATCGTGGAAGGGGCCGATGTAGATTGACCAGTGTGCAAGTGTACATGATGACTGTAGCAGCAACAGCTGTGCAGTTTCTTACTGGACTACCTCCTCATGCCGCCTTGTAATGGGTAGTATTGAGTTCGCTTTAAAGATTGTTATATCCTTGTGGCTTAAGAAAAGCACTCCCATGTATAAAATGATACCGTTTTCCTATTATTTGTGCATCTCAACAAAAGCAACATAAAGAGCACTGTTTTTACAATAATCAGAATGAATTGCATTCAGTCATCATATTCAATACATAAGGGGTGTTAAAATGGATCTGAATCATTCACGTAATACAATAAGAAACAACATTAAAATTATATAAACTGCTTTTGAGTACTTACCAATCACTGTGATGTGTATGCAATGTGTCATACTTGTGCGAAGGGCTATTCCTTAAAAATGAGGTGAGATTTATTGTGCGACTGCAGTACACTCCATTCAATCAATAATACAAAATACAAACACAAAAATAAAGATGAATTAAGGCAAATGACTGTCGTTATCTGAGCTCTGGTCTGTGGACGAGCCACTGGAGTTGCCCAAGGACGTAGTTATGTTTTCTATATTTCTCTCGAAACACACATCACGTTTCCACACTTCTTTAACAACCATTTCTGTGTGGTGTACAGCATTTCTCCTCTTCTCTGGTGTTACTTGTGCCACTGCTCTCTCTAACAGTCTTTGCATTTCTGCCACAGTGAGGCTTTTGTTGTTTGTTGTCACGTAATTTTTAATTTGTGCCCAAATAATTTCAATGATATTAAAGTGGCATTAGTATGGAGGAAGCCTAAGAATCCTGTGGCCAAGTTCTTTAGTTACCTCGTCCACAACATACTGTTGAAACTGTGGCTTATTATTCTTTGCACCTATTTCCTTGAGCTCCTCCTTACGTAAATGGTCCTGAATTTACACATTGTGGAATTTCAACCATGTCTGCTTTTTTTCGTTGCTGTCATTGGAGCTTTATCTTTAATAACTGAATGTATGGGGCATTGTCCATTACAATGACAGACAGCCGATCTAAGTCTTCCGGTAGTATCCACTTGAACCACTTCAGAAAATTATCGTGGTTCATTTCCTCATGGTAGTCGTTTGTTTTCCTCGATTTCTAAACGAGGAGACAGTTACATATGAAACCAGATGCAGTTCTAGGATGCAAGACAATAATTCTTGCTCTCTGTCCCACTGGAATAGCAGAACTTCCACATATGCCATCATCTGTCCAGTCTTTTATGACAGAATGACTGGCATTTATCCAGGTTTTGTTGAGCCACACACCTTCAAACGCCTCTTTAACTATAGTTCTTAAAAATCAACAATGCCTCTCTCCATTATAATTTTCCATTCTTCAATTTTTTTTATAGCGAAAACTGAGGTCTCTGACAACCATTAACAAAGACATTTTGCTGCCACTGAGTAACTTTGCCTCCCGAAGAGTAATGCATCTTCAAGGCATCTGCAGTTCTTTTGACTACCTTTATTGGAGGAAATAGAGTTGGACCACTGTCTCTCTCTTTCTAGAAATACTCTAGCATCAAGCGCACAAACTCACGTGTCTGGCCACGCGAAACATGAGTAGATTGCTGAACTTTCCATACCTACACTTTTTTGCTCACTTCCACTACAGCTTCAGACATTCTGTAGTGCAAAATAAACTCGCCTCACAGAGAAATCAATCACACAGTGAAATGGACCACAAATGAGCATCATCTAAAACTCATATACACCACATCTGAAAAAGAGTTATCTTTCACTAAAGTTATTAACATTATATAAAATACATCTGGAGCAATTAAGGCTATCAATTGACTGGAAAAAGTGCAGGTCATTCCCATTTTAAAAATAGTCACCAGACACACGCACATAATTAGAGGCCTATGTAATTGGCTTAAATCTGTTGGAGACCTATGGAGGTTGCTTCATACTCGCGCATATTGGCATTTTTCAAGAAAGAAAATCTGTTCTACAAAATCATTATTGAATCTGTAAACAGAGATCTTTGTTTGTCCAAGAAACCCAGAGCACTGTAGCCAAAGGCACCCAGGTTAATGCCACATTCTTAGACTTATGGAAGGCATCCAGTACAGTTTCACGTTTTCATTTAGTGAACAAAATGCAAACTTACCAAGTGTATGACCAGATTCGTAACTGGATTCCTTGCAGATAGAACTCAACATATGATTGCTAATGGAACAAAATCAACAAATGTGAAGATAATTTCAGGAGCAAACAAGGAAGTGGTACGGGGCTGTTACTATCTTCGATAAATGTACATTATTTAATGGATAATGCTGGAGGCCCTATAAACTATTTGCAGATATGAACCTCTTCAAAATTGTCAACCTTGCTCCAAATTGTATAACAACAAAAATAAACAATTATTGACAGAGTGTGTGTATTGTCCTGCCGCCTATTGTTGAGTAGATTTTTTGTCTATCCATTTATATTATATTGCCTCCAACTTGGTTAGTTAGTATCTTCTACATTGTATATCTTGATATTTACCGCTTCCTTTGTCAGTTGCTGAAATCAGTGGACTGCTTCCTTACTTTGTACCTCATTAGAAAGCTAGGTAACTCATTTATCCAGCTTCCTTTCTTTTGTTTCCCTTCTGCTCCTTCTGCTTTTCACTTAAAGCTGAGAGGTATTATAAAAGCTGCTTCAATACTTAGTTATAAATTAGAATTGTGTGTGTGTGTGTGTGTGTGATAGGTGTTATGAGGTTCATTGGAAGAATCCTAAGGAAATGCAGTCCAAAAACAAAGGAAGTAGGTTACAGTACACTTGTTCACCCACTGCTTGAATACTGCTCACTGGTGTGGGATCCGTACCAGATAGGGTTGATAGAAGAGAGAGAGAAGATCCAACGGAGAGCAGTGCACTTCGTTACAGGATCATTTAGTAATTGCAAAAGCGTTATGGAGGTGATAGATAAACTCCAGTGGAAGACTCTGCAAGAGAGGCGCTCAGTAGCTTGTTACGGGATTTTGTTGAAGTTTCGAGAACATACCTTCACCGAGGAGTCGAGCAGTATATTGCTCCCTCCTACTTACATCTTGCAAAGAGACCATGAGGATAAAATCAGAGACAATAGAGTCCACACAGAGGCATACCGACAATCTTTCTTTCCACGAACAATACAAGACTGGAATAGAAGGGAGAACCGATAGAGGTACTCAAGGTACCCTCCGCCACACACCGCCAGGTGGCTTGCGGAGTGTGGATGTGGATGTAGATCAACTCAATTGATTTCAGGCACAGCTTTTATCTCTTGTATGACTTTTAAAGCAATCCATTTTACTGCAGCATTATATTCTGTTGATAATTAAACGACATGTAAACAGTAGAAGCAACACACTGTGGTCAGTTTTACATATACATTGTATAATTTTGTTTAATTATGCTCACAGCATTCACTGTCAACTTACAAGTTGCTACAAACTGCTGAAAGTCACTTCGAACATTTTTCTCAGTGTACTAGATTAGCCATGACGGTTGAAGAAATACTAACTACAAATATGCTTGAGCTGGTTGCACTGTATGAAATAAATTGTGAGCAGTTACAAAGCAAACATCTCAGTATTTGGTATACCCCATGATATGACAGCATTCGCATGCTCATCTGGAGTGGGTTGTTATTCTTAGTAGCTGAAACAAAATTGTGAGACTGACATTGAATTTCTATATTTTGCAACCTTTTAAACAATTACTTAAATTAATTAAACAAATGAAAAACATGAGCTAGATAAAGAAGGTTGTGTAGGTGTTTTATAGAAGGAAGAGGTGTTCAAAGTCAACAGAAATCTGAGTGCTGAAAATTAGTCAGTACCAATAGTAATGCTCAAAATTTCTCAAGACCAAGGCAGTAATAGATAAAACTATATTGTTCAAAGCTGCCTGTCTTAACTAGTGATTTCTTTAGCATAGTTATTAGCTACGCCATGTGGTGGCTTGAATAGTAGATACATAGAAGCATTTCAAGGTCGAAGAGCTGCTTGTTTTGCTGTTGTATTTGAAAAAGTTACATTAATGGCTACCATATTTGATACTGTCTGTGATTAATAGTGCATTTGTTGCTGTCAGTAGAAATTAGGTTTCTTGGTTATCTTAGGTGTTGCTTGCTTAACAACACGTTCGTCATATCACAAGTCACTATAGAATAGCAAATCAAAATTGGATTTGTTAATAAGAATAGTTGCAATAAGAAACAAGATGAGCCTTCCCATTTTATACTTTCTCCATCTACATAAACACTCTACTTTTCATTTCTGTGGGAGTAGTGTGAGGAGGAACATTAGCCTCTGTTTGTGTTTCACACAGTACATGGGTTAAGATATAATTTCCATATTTGTTATTGTCTGTGTTGTCTTCAAGAATCTTGAGTTTCCAATGTGCAGAGATACATAATTTTAATATTTTACCTTGCAGTCCCGGTTTCCTACGCTTTGTGAATGTCCTGGTGGCCATGTCAGCTGAAGAGCGTAAGGCGTTCCTGCAGTTCACAACAGGATGCTCCTCACTACCTCCAGGTGGACTCGCAAATTTGTATCCACGATTGACAGTTGTACGAAAGGTGGATGCAGGCGAGGGTAGCTACCCATCTGTCAACACATGTGTGCACTATCTGAAGCTGCCAGACTACCCAACAGAGGAACTGCTGCGACAACGTTTACTAGCTGCCACACGTGAACGTGGTTTCCACTTGAACTGAATGTGCTCACCAGTGTCATTTCTGTGTCTGTTATACAACAGCATGCCATTGTGTATCACTTGTGCTTTGGGGGGGGGGGGGGGGAGAATAAGATGTGAAATGGGGCGGAGGAGGGGGGATAAATCACTGTCAGTGAGAATTATTGTTCCTTTAAATACACAGGCATGTGCATAGTGAGAATGAGACTTGTGTTAATTGTGTATTTTTTGTAGAATTTCCAAAGTTACTGTTTTACTTTAAGATGTCTACTTTATTTTGTATATAATTGTTTATAGTCAATATGTTCATGTACAAGGAAAGACTTAAACCTGTCAATAATATGTTTTGTCTTGTCTTTTACTGTGGCTCCTAGTGATCCTGTTGGAATGTTTATACAAGTGGAGAAATCGTCAGTTTCTTCAGTGACCAGTTTCAGACACATTACGTCTGCATTGAATAAAGAAAATAGTGGACATGTAAAATAGTGAATCAGAACTTCTAAAGAATTTCATAAAAATGTTGGAGTAGCAAGATTTAATACATGGTGAAACAGGGAACCAGTAAGCTGAAGTACAGTTTGAGCATACCTCAATTGTTTTCATCCAGTGAACAGAAAAATACGGAGAAACTTGTTTGGGGATGTGAAAAGTTCATTGTGATACCACTGATTATGATTGCAGACTTTTAAAAAATACTTTGTAGATAGATAGCCGGTTGATTTCAAAAGCTATACTTAGCTGTTAAATTCATATGACAATGCGTAAAGGTAAGATATCCATAATTAAAAACACACACACACACACACACACAATCGCACTTGTGCGTGAAATGTCTGTTCTGAAATGCCATAGTCTGGCGCTTCCTCCCCACATTCATTGAGAAATTATATTTTTGCAACAGTACTTTGTGTAACTGAAGTGACTCCTAACATTTGGACCACATTTAAATTGACAAATCCCACACCAAGCCCAAGGGGAACAGTTTACTTGAAATCTTTGCTTTCACATTGATATTTCTTAAATATTTATTTTATTGCTCTTGCAATGGTTGTTATACTGATTGCCTACCAGAGCTTTTCACTATTATTTGTGTATGCTATGTTTCAGTTGCCTGCTAGTCAGTGCGTATGTGAATTGAAACCTGTTTATAAGCCCCTTCGGATGCACCTACCAACTTGTATTTTGACCTTTCTACCATCATGATACACTAAACCACTCTTTTTTCATCTCATCTTTCCTTTCAGATATTTTTGTCTTCTCCACCTCATGTTTACGTTAATAAAGTATTATTCAGGAATAAAGGAGACAACTCACCGAAAGGCAGAAGCGCTGCATCGTCGACAGGTATGCAAACAAAAGGTGCAGAGCTTTGCTTTGCTAGCTTTTGGAATGAAATTCTTTCTGAAGCTGTAGGAGAAACGGTCATGCGTGTGTGTGTTCTCCTACAGCTTGAGAAAGGAATTTCATTCCTAAAGCCAGCAAAGCAAAGCTCTGTACCTTTTTGTTTGTGTGCCTGTCGACAACACAACACGTCTGCCTTTCGGTGAGTCGTGTCCTTTATTCCTAAATAATTTGTTATTCTCATCCAGAACTTTCTGTACACGTATCATGTTTGTTACTTTTTATTGTTCGTTATTTTTTGCTGGTGTTTTAACTACTCACTCGCTTTTGATGTGAGTTATTAAAATGCTTGTTATATAAAATTCATATAATACTTTTCACTTTCCACAACATCCAACCTATTTTTTCCCAGAATTTAGAACACATTCCTGTCCAAAATCTTGTAAATATTTCCCGCTTCTCCCTCACTACAGGGATCAAACCATTAGTTAATAAACCTTGTGATCTTGTTACACATGTCACTTCTCTTTGTTCATCACTTTCTTTCCTCGCAGATAAATACTCCTTCATTGTCCATAGTTATAAGTTTGGTGTTTCTAACTGTTAAAAGTATGGCATCCTCCATCTATCTGTTAAACAAATAGTGTTGTTTTGTGTATATAGTTATTGCTGCACTCTTACTTTCACATTTAGGTCACACAGGCAAGCCAGCTAATTTGTTTTGTTCCATTATCTGTGTGCTCACTTTCAGCCAGTGTCTTAATTCCATTGCATCATTTCCTCTTATCAGTTCTTCTTCCACCTCCTGTGCACTTCTGGACGCATTGGCTTAACTGATTATAATTCAGTCCACTTATTCCTTCTCTTGTTACCACTTTCCTAAGCTATTATGTCTCATTTTTAGCTTCTAGTAACAAATCTCTACATATTGTAAGTCTCGGGGCCCAAGAATTTTCAGAGTACTTTTATCTTTTATTTTGATGTCCTCATTCCACACTTTCCTATCATTATTAGATTTTACTACATACAAGCATGCAACTTTCATGACTGAATGAAGATGTTTTATTTTAGTCACATATGGTATCACTTTCTTTCAACTGTGCTTCTTTGGATGAGGCCACTTTTGTTTATTCACCCACTCTAAAGGTGGAATGGTTTGGTCATGGCTAGTTTTCCAAGAGATTGTGAGGGAATATTGTCTATTCCAGGAAGCTTGTTTTGATTTATTCCTCCAAATTATTGTTACGGTATCAGTTCTACCATCTTGTCATCTACTTTCTCTTCCCTTTCTACGATGCTGCCTTCAGATTTGTTGTCTTTGTATAGTGCTTCTGTATCTTCCATGTGTCAGCCCTCTGTTTTTTGTTTAGTACTTGCTGGCCATTTAATCTTCTTCATATTCACACAGGTGTTTTCATTCTTTCCAGAGGTCTCTCTAATTTTGTTGTTGGTGGCTTTTATCTTTCCGATTCATGTAGCCATTTTGCACTTCGTCAGTTTCTCTTTTTAGACATCTGTATTCCCTTTTGCCTCTTTCATTTGCTTCATTTTTCTTTATTTTCTTTTTTCATCAGTTAGATTAAATCTCTCACATGTTATCTGTGGATTTCTACTGTACTTTGTCTTTCTGTTTATTTGATCCTTGGATGCCTTCATTATTTCATCTCTGAGCTACTCATCTGTTTTATCTCGTATTCCCTTTCCTTGTTTATTTGAATCGCTACATCATTGCTCCTTTTACAACTCTCACCAACCTGTTAGTTTTCTCAATTTACACAGATCCCATCTCCTTAATTTCCTATTTTTCCGCAATTTTATTTTTAACCTGCAGTTCGTAATTGGAAATGTGCTCGATCTCTTACCATTATGTATCTGAAACGTTCAGGTGTCTCCAGGTCTGTTTCATCTATACAACCTTCTGACATGATTCTTAACCATGTTTTAACAGTATTAATTTACGTTCTGTGCAGAATTATACCATGCACCTTTCCCTTTAATTCATTTTTCCTATTCTATGTTCTCGTGATATTTTTCTTCCTCATGCCTTTCCTACTGCTAAATTCCAATCACCCATTTATATTAAATTTTCATCGCTTTTAACTATTTGATATTTTTTTCCCATCATATATTCTGTCAATCTCTTAAACTACAGAACTATGAACTGGTACTATTGTGGTAGGTATTGGCTTTGTCTTTCTTGACTATGATTATGAGAAATTACAAATTATAAATTCTGTTATTAATCAAAAATGTTAGACCATTTTAATACGCTCAGTGTGTACACTAGTGCTAACTTTGTATTCCGACCAGACTGTACTTCATTTTTACCATATGAGTGCTGCAAATCCTTAAGGAAGTAGAACATGAAATGTTAATCAAAAGGTGTAATCTCGTAATGATTCATTTTGATCTTAAACCCTACTTTTTGTTTCTTTAGATTTTATAAAATGAAGATGAGCCAGACATCATAGACGGGAAGATCTGTATCACTTACTGTTTAAACTGCTGACATTTGCTTTGTCACATTTCTAGTGAACCGATACAACAATAGAATTTCATCAGAAGAATGCAGAAAGAAAGAAACTTGAATAACACAATTACCAAATCCCATCTTGTAATTATGATGAATTTTGACACTGGTAATACCGAAGTGTACTTAAGAGATCTTATGCAGCAAGTAGTCATGCTTCTCTAGATGTGGTTTTGGACAGTTACTGTGTTGTGGAGATAGTAGGCATGAGTGGTCGGTTGTGCACTGGTGTGAAGTTTGCAAACCTTATTCTAAAGCCATTAGTAGTATGGTATCCTTCCTTACGGCAGGCCTTGTCGTGGGTTAAGCCTCTTCCACTTCCGTCTGTCCATAGCCAGTCTTTTCATTTCTGAATATTTTTCGCCTTTGATATTGTCCAGCATTTTATATTTTCTTTTTCCCTCCACCATTCCTTCAATTCCTTCCTTCAATAAACAGGCCCTCCTCAAACAATGTCCAGTCCAGTTCATTTTCTCTTTCTGATGACTTTCAGCATGTTTCTTTCTTCTCAAACTCTTCTTAATACTTCTTCATTCCTTTTCTTCTCCATATCCACATCTCTAGTGTCTCCAATATTCCTTCCTCAATGTCCAGGTCTCCACACCATACAGTGCAACACTCCAGATGTAACATTTGGCAAGTCTTTTCCTTAGATTTTTGTTTAGTGGTCCACAAAGTAATTTCTGTTTCCTCTTGAATCCTTCTTTTGCCATTGCAATTCTTTTCATAATTTCTGTACAGCAATTCATATAATCCATTATTACACTTTCCAAGTAATTGAAGTAACTCACTTGCTCTATTTCCTCTCCCCCTATTTTCATATGGCATTTTCTCCTCTTCCCTCCAATTACCATGCTTTTCGTTTTCTTCTTTCATTCCATATTCTTCTAATTTTGTGTTTAGATCATCTAACATTCATTCCATCTCTCTTGCACTCTCTGCCATCACAACTGAAGAGAAATGTTTAGAAAACTTATCAACAATCGAGCCTGTTGCTTGCCTGTCAGGTAAGTGATGAGAAAAATAGGGCATTGGTGATGAACTGAAACAAGGGAAAGTGCTAGTAGATTTATTTGTATTCTCTCACTTTATATAGGAGTACATACAGTATGTTACACTGTACAATTTCATATTTTTATTTGAGGAATTGGCGGTACATTTGTAATAACTTTTGTTGGTGGCTCTGTGCAACTGTGGAGGAATGGAAACTAGACTGGGCCAAGTTAGAAAATATGGTTACCAGTGGTGTTAGGAATATGGCAGGAAATAAAGATTGACTAGTTCTCAGAATGAAATAAGAAGTCTTGATGTCTTGCTCCAACCGTCCACTTTCCTTTCATGGTGTTATACACTAAGAACCCCTCTGTAATAAGATTTGTAAAAGAGGTTCGTGTGAGTAATTTGCTTTTAAAAGCTATTTACCTAATTACACAGTTTCAAGAGTTTTTGTGTGATATACATAGTGAAGCGTACATTCCCTGCCACAACAGAAGAAATTTATAATATGATGATGACCTCGTCCCAGCACATAGCAAAATTATGCCTGTTAACAGAACAACACGGTCCAAATGGTTCAGAATGTTCAGTTGCTGCTGGCAAATTTGGCATACATAGAGGAACTGAAAGTCTACAAAGTACAGAAGTCTTGCTTACATGGTGACATCCCCAGCAGACTCCTTGAAGTCGTCTGTATGGTGATGTAGGTTAAGGTATGAGGTTTCACACCCTGTAACCATCGTCCTGGTGGGCTCTCATTCACGAATAGCCAAAGAAAAACGATTTCAGAATTTTGCGTGATGCTCTGCAACTTATAAACATAGAGGTGTTTAATAGATGGGCTGTGCAGTCTAATGGTTAATGTACAGACCTCACATGCTAAAGATTATGGGTTCGAATGTCATCAGGTGCTCTGAAATTTTTTATTTCTGTACTCACCACATTGGCTTTTTAAATCTCATTTTTTCTTCCTCTCTTTTTCCAGTTTGATTCTTTATTCTTTCTGCATGAGTATTTACTTTCTTTTATTTATCTATCACAATATTTAAACATTTTTCATTACTAGGTTACATTATTTTGGATAGTAATTGTCATACAAACAATAAATTCTTACTGCACTGTTGGCAAAGTAATGCAAATGAAGTTTTAAATGAAAGAAGAGGATATAAATAAAACGAAATTCAAGCAAAATGAGGTATAGAAATAGCGAATGCAATAACATGGACAAAAATATAGAATGATAAACGGAAGAAGTTAAATCTAAGTCAATACATAAAAATAAAATGGTGTGACAGAACAACAGAAATAAAAAAAAATTACATTTAAACAAATTAACTGAATAAAAAAGATATGAGATGCGAACCCACACAACTTTTTGCGTGTGAAGCCTGTACCTTAATCATTACACTGCACAACCAGTCCGTTAAAACACCCCTTTTTCAAAGCTGTAGAGTATCATGCGAAATTTCAATTTTTTCCGTTGATTACTTGGAAATGAGGGCCCACCAGGATGAATGGCTGCAGGATGTGATACCTGGGATCTTAATGTACATCACCGTATAGATAGTTCAAAAAAGTAGATTCCATTGCTGAGAACCTCTCCTTGTAAGTGTTGAAATATACTGAATTGTTAGCCAAAAACCACAGAATGAACATCTCCAAAACAGAAGATTGTCATTAAGTAAAGGAAGTGCAAATATAAAGCAAACTACAGATTTTATTTCTATGACTAGAATTCAGTAGTACCCACTGACTGTAAAGGTGTCAGCATAGCTGATTTCTGTTACAATTACAGTACAGAAAATAAAAAAAATTATTAAATGAATGCACATCATGGAACTATGTGCCATAATTGCAAAATGTACCAGAGTTTGGGAAAATTGAACATCCAGAAAGACCACATCACCAGCAATAACTGTTAGATTAAAGAGAGATGATGTAGATTTAGATCCAGATGTACACATTTGCATGTCCAGGATTGTTACTATTACACCAGTCTATCATTGAAGAGCTGTAAAATGAAGCGAGCATCAGTCTTTGGAGGAGGAGAACCTCACAGTGTGGTATTTTAGTTCACACACTGTTACAACAGTGATGATCTGGAAACAGCAGAAAGGGGAGTGCTGTTGTGTAAAAACAAATGGGTACTGGACCATGCAGTATGACAACGTTCTTAAGGGTGTAACAGAATGTACAGTTTCATCTGCAGTGTTGGTCCTACACTTACACACTCTAGTGGGACATAACTGTCCTGTCAGTGATTTAATGCTGCCTGCTACAGGCTGGTCCAGTGACACAATGCCACTGAGTTGGTTTCCACTTTTCTGAAGTCACAAATTGGTGATGTGCTGAGTGGTAAAAAGGTATTTTTCTCATGAGAGTCCCATTTCAACTTTTCTACACATTCTGAATATAAAAGTGTTGCTAGGTTATGGCGAAAACTTACCAGCAACTGCAAAGTTTTTGAAGAAATGGTAACTTCGTGAAATACTGATACTTAAAAGTGAGTTCTTTCTTTCTTCTTAAAGTACACATTATGGAGAGATCAAATAATTTATTTCTTGTTTCAAGCAATGGAAGATCCAGGATGGACTATCAATAATATTATGGGAACGAAAGCTTGCTATTCACCATATAGCGGAGATGTTGAGCCGCAGTCAAGCACAACAAAAAGACTACTAAACATTTAAGCTTTCGGCCAGAAGGCCTTCTTCCAAAATAGACAACATAAACTACCACATTCACACAAACACAGCTCTCCCACATGACCACTCACTCTGGCTGCCCCTGGGCCAGACTGTTGTTTCGTGTTTCGCAGTTTATTATTATTTCTTTCTTGTCTCAGACGTTATGTCTGGTTAAAAATGGAAGGTGACGTGGACCTTGATCAAGTGTGACTTCCTTTTAACTGTACGGTATATGTTACATTGCATTTAGGAACTTTCGGGTAATTGAACAAGTGTCAATAATTACAGATTTCTGTAGTTGTATATATAAGTTTGGAGGTAGCTGTATTGCATTGATGTACTGGTGGATATTGTGTGGTATGACTCCTGTAGTTCATAGTATAATTGGTATGATGTCAACTTTATCCTGATGCCACATGTCCTTGACTTCCTCAGCCAGTTGGATGTATTTTTCAATTTTTTCTCCTGTTTTTTTTTTTTTTTTTTTTTTTTTTTTTTTTTTTTGTTGTATTGGGTATGGATATTTCGATTAGTTGTGTTAATTTCTTCTTTTTATTGGTGAGTATAATGTCAGGTTTGTTATGTGGTGTTGTTTTATCTGTTATAATGGTTCTGTTCCAGTATAATTTGTATTCATCGTTCTCCAGTACATTTTGTGGTGCATACTTGTGTGGGAACATGTTGTTTTATAAGTTTATGTTGTAAGGCAAGCTGTTGATGTATTATTTTTGCTACATTGTCATGTCTTCTGGGGTATTCTGTATTTGCTAGTATTGTACATCCACTTGTGATGTGATCTACTGTTTCTATTTGTTGTTTGCAAAGTCTGCATTTATCTGTTGTGGTATTGGGATCTTTAATAATATGCTTGCTGTAATATCTGGTGTTTATTGTTTGATCCTGTATTGCAATCATGAATCCTTCCGTCTCACTGTATATATTGCCTTTTCTTAGCCATGTGTTGGATGCGTCTTGATCGATGTGTGGCTGTGTTAGATGATACGGGTGCTTGCCATGTAGTGTTTTCTTTTTCCAATTTACTTTCTTCTTATCTGTTGATGTTATGTGATCTAAAGGGTTGTAGAAATGGTTATGAAATTGCAGTGGTGTAGCCGATGTATTTATATGAGTGATTGCTTTGTGTATTTTGCTAGTTTCTGCTCGTTCTATAAAGAATTTTCTAAAATTGCCTACCTGTCCATAATGTAGGTTTTTTATGTCGATGAATCCCCTTCCTCCTTCCTTTCTGCTTAATGTGAATCTTTCTGTTGCTGAATGTATGTGATGTATTCTATATTTGTGGCATTGTGATCGTGTAAGTGTATTGAGTGTTTCTAGGTCTGTGTTACTCCATTTCACTACTCCAAATGAGTAGGTCAATATTGGTATAGCATAAGTATTTATAGCTTTTGTCTTGTTTCTTGCTGTCAATTCTGTTTTCAGTATTTTTGTTAGTCTTTGTCTATATTTTTCTTTTAGTTCTTCTTTAATATTTGTATTATCTATTCCTATTTTTTGTCTGTATCCTAGATATTTATAGGCATCCGTTTTTTCCATCGCTTCTATGCAGTCGCTGTGGTTATCCAATATGTAATCTTCTTGTTTAGTGTGTTTTCCCTTGACTATGCTATTTTTCTTACATTTGTCTGTTCCAAAAGCCATACTTATATCATTGCTGAATACTTCTGTTATCTTTAGTAATTGGTTGAGTTGTTGATTTGTTGCTGCCAGTAGTTTTAGATCATCCATGTATAGCAGATGTGTGATTTTGTGTGGGTATGTTCCAGTAATATTGTATCCATAATTTGTATTATTTAGCATGTTGGATAGTGGGTTCAGAGCAAGGCAGAACCAGAAAGGACTTAATGAGTCTCCTTGGTATATTCCACGCTTAATCTGTATTGGCTGTGATGTGATATTATTTGAATTTGTTTGGATATTAAGTGTGGTTTTCCAATTTTTCATTACTATGTTTGGGAACTGTATCAATTTAGGATCTACTTTGTATATTTCCAATATTTGTAGTAACCATGAGTGGGGTACACTATCAAAAGCTTTTTGGTAATCAATGTATGCGTAGTGTAGCGACCTTTGTTTAGTTTTAGCTTGATATGTCACCTCTGCATCTATTATCAGTTGCTCTTTACATCCTCGTGCTCCTTTGCAACAGCCTTTTTGTTCTTCATTTATAATTTTGTTCTTCATTTATAATTTTGTTCTGTGTCGTATGTGTCATTAATTTCTGTGTAATGACTGAAGTTAATATTTTGTATATTGTTGGTAGGCATGTTATGGGGCGATATTTAGCTGGGTTTGCTGTGTCTGCTTGATCTTTAGGTTTCAGATAAGTTATTCCTTGTGTAAGTGTATCAGGGAATGTATATGGGTCTGCAATGTAACTGTTAAATAATTTAGTTAGATGTGAATGTGTTGAGGTGAATTTCTTTAGCCAGAAATTTGCTATTTTATCTTTTCCAGGGGCTTTCCAATTGTGAGTAGAATTAATTGCTTGGGTGACTTCATGTTGCAAAATTATCACTTCAGGCATTTGTGGTTTCATCTTGTACGTATCTGTTTCTGCTTGTATCCACCGTGCATGCCTGTTATGTTGTACCGGGTTTGACCATATGTTGCTCCAGAAGTGTTCCATGTCTGTTATGTTTGGTGGATTGTCTATTTTTATGTGTGTGTTATCTATTTTTTGGTAAAATTTCTTTTGGTTTGTGTTGAATGTTTGGTTTTGTTTCCTTCTATTTTCACTTTTTTTTGTATCTTCTAAGTCGTTTGGCCAATGCTTGTAATTTCTGCTTCTTTTCATCTAATTGCTCTATCACTTCTTGTTGTGAGATTTTACCTAACCTTTTTCGTTTTTTTCCTGACATTTCATTTCTTATAAATTGTGTTAGCTGTCCGATGTCTTTTCTCAGTTTTTCTATTCTGATCTGTAGCCTGTGTTGCCATTCTGGTTTTGTGGGTTTCTTCTGTGTGTTGGTTGGTTCTGATCTCTGCCTAGTTTGTATATTTAGTGTAGTGAGTGCTCCTATATAAACCAGTAGTTGTAACTCTTCCATAGTTGTGTTTTCATTTATTTTGTTGTGTGTGATTGTGTTGATAGTTTTTATTGTTGTTTCGACTTGTGGGTTATTTGGCGGTCTATGCAAGAATGGTCTAATGTCTGTATTTGTGTCTTTGTATTCTATATATGTCAGCTGAAATTTTTCTTCTATATCTAACATGTGTGTCACTTCGTGTTCTATTTGTGCTTGTTCTGGTGGCTGTCTTAAGATTTCATTTTCCTCTGACTGTTTAATTGATGCGTGTTGTTCTTTGTTTGTTTGCTCTGGGATGTTTGAGTCCATTACTGTATTTTCTTCTTCTTCTGATTGCACATTATTTTGTTCCAGTATTTGTTGAACTTGTTGTTTGATGTTTTCTAATTCTGACTGGGGTATCCTGTTATTTTTGATTATTACACGGATCTGATCAGCTAGTCCTTGTTCTGTTAAAAATTTTAATTCTGGGTATCTGGTGATAAATGTTGTGTATACTTGTGATCTGTATCCAGTTGTGTTGGTTCCTAGATTTGTTGCTTGGTAATAACAGACCATGAAGTGTCGATTAACTTCATCTGACCATCTCATCCTCTTTCTTTGTTTTCCTTCTAGGGTGGTTGCAGGAAGCATATCCTGCAAAACACCTCTATTTGGATTTGAATCATTTTCCAGTTGGCTAGCAGTGTCGTTACCATTGTGGGCGGGCATAGGGTTCAAGCGTCGTCCCCGACCATGACGGCGCTTGTCCGAGGCTTCTTTAGTTCTGTCCTGAACCAACTAATCACACTAAAAGGGGGGTTAGCCCTATTATTATTATTATTATTATTATTATTATTATTATTATTCCTCATGATGTCCTACTGGTAATAGAGTGTGAGTACCAAAGCACTCGGCCTCACTTCACATCTCCCCCACTGCCATACCACCCTGTCTAGAGCACGACGAGGGGGAACGGGAAAACAGCAAAGTTGCGCATTTAAATGACAATACAATCATACTGCATTTCTCAACTACATAGATTGCAAACAAAACAAGTTTTCAGTATTAATTATTTTTGGCATGCTGAAGACATAATATAATTTTTATCTGATAAAAACTGTCAGCATACAGACAGACACAAACAATTTTGCAGAGTTTCGCCCTCAAGTTGGCACATAATTGTGACTTGTCTACTTTCATAACTGAAAACATATCTTCCACATAAATATATTGAGTGAAATATTGTAGCACTCTGGCAGTTTCGTTATGGAGACTTGGAAAATCTATCTGAGAAAAGCAATGCAGACGTCCTGGACAGTTTTAACAAACAGATTTGTAATTAGAACTGGAATTACCTTGCAGGTCAGTCAGTTACATATGCACATGCACTGGGGCACTTTCAACTGAAATGACAAATGGTCTCAAAAACTGACATAAGAGTGACAGTGTTCTCAAAACCTTCATAGAATTATTAAATTATTATTGTAATTCTTGCAAGGCCACAATGAGTTCTTCAAACCTCGCACTTTATTTAATGCCAGTGAGCTGAGGGAACTGTATTGTCTTTGTCAGAATGTGTGTCTTCTTTTTAAATGCATCCTTATCAAATCGGAAAGAAGTTACCTTGCAATGTCTAACTGTGCAGTCAAGTCAACTTAAAATGCAAGGTGCGATCCATTCTGGATGCTCTAATTTTCGTTCGTGCACTTCTCTTTCTTTCATAAATTCAACAATATTGAGATTTAAATCGAAAAATCGTTCCAGGCATACCCCTTGACTAAAGCAACGCACTTTGTAGTAATATATGAAGTCTCCATACTGTGTGTTCATTTCCATTGAAAACTCTTGGAACTGAAAAAGGAATAACGGCTGCGACTTAAAAAATATTACTACTCATGCCACCAATTTCTTCTAGTGCTCCACGCCTGCAAATTTAGCACAAAGTGCTTCTTGATTTACAAAACAAGGAGTCCTATTTGTCGATCATTGTAAGTTTTTGCTCTTTCACTGTCATCTAAAAGTTTAAATTCTTTCTGCATGGTACTATAATGTAGTTTCGTAGCAAATATGCAGTACCCCTCGCTTATACGAACTGAGAATTCTCACCTCTCTCGTGTCATTCCCATCCATTTTAAAAGATTGTGATGACAGATCACTAGACTGCCTCTTTTTGTGCAAACAGCCACTGGACTTGTGAACATCCATCATACCATGAATAAATAGTGAAGGATGAACACTGCTGACACCACGATTCTGCTGTGCTCACATAGTTGTGCCAACCACAAAATGCCGTACCGCAATGCTAAATCAAATTTCGCACTGTTACGGGTACTTCTGTGAAGGACTGAGCACAGCTGAGTGACAGGCCGGGCCTCACCCCCGCGCATGCTGCACACGTGAAGTTCGGCACACTGTGGCCAGCCCTGATTGGCAGCCATTTGTTTGGTACCCAGCAGACAAGTAAGTCTTTGTTGCCAGATGTGCACTCTCACCAGTTGACAGTGCAGAGTGGGGCTAGCTTTGACCACCATTTGTGCAGCATTTGCTGGATCACCTGGGCAATGCTCATCTTTCACCATGGCTAAAAGGTGTCCTGAGATATGCGTACATAGAGATTTGTGGGCACAACCGGGTCATGGAAGGATTTATCCTGGTTGGTTGGTTTGTGGGATTAAAGGGACCAGACTGCGATGGTCATCGGTCCCGGATTTATCCTGTGCGGTACTTTGCCCCCCTCTCCCACCACTCAAGATCTGTGTGAACATCGCACTGGTGGAAAAACAAATCTGTGTGCATACTTTTCTTCCGAAGCAAGGACAATATATGGTGATGGTAAACATGAAAGAGGCAAATTGTTCAAATAACAGTCCATATTTTCCACGCGTGTCTTCCTATTAAACATTTAAAACAAAACAAAAACCTATTTCCTCAGACTCAACTTTTTGAATAGTACACAAAATTCTTAGGTAGTTCAAGTTTATGCAGTAATAATTGTATTTAACACTTTGGAATGTGATGTGTAAATGATTGTCAGGATCATTGCTTTCATTGTAAATATTAAAATGCTGATAATCTTGTTGAATACAATCACAGTAGCATTCCACATTGCAGTTACGCAAAACTGCTTCCAGTTCGAAAATTTGTACAATAACTGGTAGCTAGTAAAATGCTGATCAGTCTCGTGACATTGTCACAAATGATTAGGTAATCTGTACAGCCATCTGCAGCAAAATCTAAAATTGTATATTTTTAAAACTTTTGTCCATTTTTTGTTTCTATTTGCTTACTCTACAGTAAGCATTGATTTTCATACCATAAGAAATTAGTATCACCACCACCATTCACGTATGAGCCCAATAGGACCACATGACGTACAATCAATGAATGTCGCTTTTGATGGTTGGCCTTCCTTTGTGTCCAAATTTGTTTCATCCTTTCAGAATGAAGCCTGTTTCATCAGACCGTGGTGTTCCAGTCCGTTCTCTAATCTCATCCTGACCAACTTTCCAATCAAATATCTTATGTCTGAATGGTTTTTCTACTTGTAACATCTGCCTGACTTTGGGGCGGTTCCTCCTGCTTTTTTTATTTCTTCATTTGTTGATTGTCCTCGGTGTCGACGTATTGCGATTCTACACTAGTTGAAAAATGGGGTTTGGATTCCAACACTGACTACTTTAAATGATATAGCTGACAGATGCACAGTTACATTTTACAGTACTTTAATTTCACAGTGCAAAACCCCATAATAATACACAGTGAAATGGTCAGTGCACTATTGTTTAACTTTCGATAAGGCTCATCATTAGTTTGCAGGCGAAGCTCCACATACTGCTACAATAGTTTCTTGTTGAACATCTACAAGCAGTAAAACCTAACCACAAAGTCCACAGTTCTTGAATAATAATCAGGTACATATGGAGTAGACACTCACTGTTTTCACACGTTTACGTATTTTCACTTTTGTTACTATTCCAATTTTTGAATGCCTCATGCTTAGATTTAACTGCTCTTTCACAGCACACATTCTACCAAGGGTTCTTTTGTTTCTTTCGAAGCAGAATTAAATTATGTGCTATTTTGATGAACTTTTCTTTTAGGCTTTTTCAATTGTTGGATTGTTTTTTGACAAGTTTACTTGTTAGAGTTGGGGTTATTTCAGCAGTGTAAAATTTTGGGATAACAAGAAATAATAATCACAAAAATTGTTTCTTTACTTTTCTTTATTAACTAAAAACATTATTGCACAGCAACAGGTGTAATTGTTAAGCAGGTTTTCACGATAATTATATTCCTCTCATCCAAAATTTCGCTTACCCCTAAACGTTTTTGAGATGCAATTTTCTCTGTAATTGCCATGTTTTCTTTCTTTCTTTCTTTCTTTTTTGCCCCCCCTTCTTTCCTGTGTGTCATTATTGATTTTTCATAAACAACAAGAGGTGTGGTCTTTCACTGAGCAAATTAACCTGGAGTAATTTTTTCTTAATGATTCACTTTTTTCTTTTTTTTTTATTCGCAGTTAACACTCTGACTTGAATTTTATCTACAGAGAGAGGAAAAATTTTATTTATGCTCTAATGATCTTGCATAATTTTTTAATGATTTTAAAAGCAAGATGTATACAAGTGTATGTATCCATTTCCAAAATAAAATTTTGTTCTACACTTGGCTCATTTTATGGACAAAATAATTAAGTTTGAAGTATTCACTGTTGTAACAAATACACTAATCATTCAACAATTACCATACAAAAATAACAGTAATGTTCAATCATACATGGGAATATAATTAACCAACATCCTTGGATTTTGGTGGTCACAAATTGCTGCACACTGTTACATTCATTTGTGGTGTTATAGTGATGCCGGCCAGGTGGCAGCATTTGCGCTGCATGAAAGATTGAACATTCAAAAATGTGTACATGGGATTTCCATTGAGGACAAATATTTCTGTTGCAGCTAAGAATCAGTAAAAATTAACAGAACTGTAGCCAGTAGGTCTGGAAGGGTTAATAAAATAGCAACAACCAGCCATTCTCCAACATGTTGGCTTCTTGAAATTGTTTCCAAATAAAAATACTGATGTAACTATTGAAGGTGGCTTCAATATGTTAGACTGACAATATAGTTTTGTTAATGATCATTAAAGGTGTGGAGGCTCCTAATGTACTGGTGATGCTAGAAAGACACAACGTCTTGGTCTTGAAAACAGAGATTCAAATTAAGACTGGAACTCATACATCAAGAGGCATTCAAGGTGACAGTTTTTCATAGCCAGAAGGCTTCCTTTCTCAGTCAGGCTCTGAATCTTGTCAGTTATTAAAAAGCTTGGTCCATTAGAAGATTTGGATGCATTTCCTTTTCCCAAAATTTGTGATGTGTTTACAGTGTATTTCCATTAATAAATTGCACATAATGGCTTTCTAGCTTAGCATTTTATATGTTGGAGAAGAAATCTGAGCAGGCTTAGATACTTGAACTTCATGCTTTAAGCCATACATGTTCTTTTCTGTCATAAGTGTCAAGCTTTACAAGCAGATTTGTTAATATGGGACTGTCCAGTATTTACCAGACAGTGAACTATGTCTTGAACAATTAAAATTAGTAGACCTGTCATTAGACAAAATCTTACAAACAACTCAAGCCTTAGACTTTGCAAAAAGATCCAATTGCAAAATAGCAGCAGACAGAGGTAAAGCAATTGCACAAACCATGGAGTCGGTGGCAACCACCCACCTTGGACACAGCCAGTGAAAATTCTGCACCTCAACTGTAGTTAATGTTCTCTCAGCATCAGTCATGTTCAGGGCACAATACCGAGCCATCACAGCCCTGTAGTACAACATTGTTGATGTATACAGCACAAAATTGCCAGTAGCATTAAGCTACTGTGGTTGTATCACATATACAAGCCTAGTTTCAAATATATCAAACAATTTTAATTAAAGGCATCGGTTACCACACAGACAACCTTAAAAACCTTAGGAATAGGAAAAAGTGTGTGATTGTAATTGTATTCAACTTGCTGTACCTTTCATAAGTCTGGGATTCAGATGAAAACTGCTTTGTTTGTCATATCCTAAATTCTTGCATAATAGAAGTTGGTGGTACAGGACACAGGCAGACATTAAAGAAAAAAGAAATAATTCCCCATAAAGGAATTGTCTGAATGGGACATAAATCGGTAGATGTGATGTACAGGGTGATTATAATTAAACTTTCAAATAGCTGTAGAAATACCACCACTGGTCAGAATGATTCCAAATTGCAACAGAATGTTACCGAAGAAGGGGAAGAGGGGGGGGGAGGGGACATATGGCAGAAGAAAAATAAATAGTTGCAAAAAATGTAGCAATAGATGGCAATATAAGCATAATAATTTAATAGTGGTTGACTACAAATGAATCATAGAGCAAATGCCTAAAGTGTACGATTGTTGTTAAACAAACTGTACTATTCAGTGTGCACGGGTGTACAGGTGTGATACTGTTAGTTACGTAAGTCCATCCACCACAGCAAGATCATATCGCATTGGATGGGAAAAATAGGTTTTTAATTGTCCTGAGGCCAAAAACGACATAAAAAGCACCAATCAAAATCAAATCTGATTATAAATTTCTGTGTGACTGGTGCAAAATATGTTCAATATGCTGTCCGCCGTTTTCTGCAACAAGTTGAAATCGAGAAACAGCATGTTCCACAACTGATCTAAGTGTTCATGGGGTCCCATTCAGAATGTGTTGCACAGTGCGTGCCTTCAGTGCAGCTAAGTTTGCAGTCGGAACACTGAGCACAACATCTTTCAGATAGCTCCCCAGCCAGATGTCACACAGATTAAGATCAGGATGACCAGGCTGTAGGGAAATGGCAGCTGATAATTCTAGCATTTTCAAAATGGCACTTCAGCAGCTGCTTAACTGGATTTGCAATGTGTGGAGGTGCGCTATCTTGTATAAAAATGATACCATCCATGCTGTTCGAGTGGCGGAATAACATGGTTGTGCAAAAGACACTCATAGCGCTTACCAGTGATGACACAGGTAACAGGAACGGAAGGACCTGTCTCTTCGAAAAAATATGGCCCTATGAGCAATGATGCCATAAACCCGCACCACACAGTGACCTTTCCAGGATGAAGTGGTACTGGTTAATTTGCCTGTGGATTTTCTGTTGCCCATATTCGACAATTCTGGGTATTGACATATCCTGTCTGATGGACGTGGGCTTCGTCTGTCCACAAAATCTTCCGCAGCCTATCATTATTCACTTCCATGCTAGCAATAAATTCTAACGCAAAGCTCTCTGTTGTTGGCAGGTCAACAGGAAGCAACTCGTGCACATGGGTAATTTTGAATAGAAAGCACCATGCTCACGGGTATGTCCAATGTTCTGGCAATTCTCGGTGCACTACACGTTTGCACACCACCTCTCGTCTCCTCCTGCATTGCTGTGGCCACTGTTCCACTGATGTTAAATCAATTCTTTTCCTCTCTCTATGAGGTTGCACACCAAAAGAACCTCTCTTTTCAAATTTCTGAATCATTTTCTCCACACCCATGGCAGTCATTGGACCGGTGCCTTTTTTCAAAGCCTTCAATGTCCAGAACTTCTGCAGAGCGATATGTGCACAGTCATCATTCTTGTAATACAGCTGTAGAAGCAGAGTGTGGTCTTGCATTGAGACAGTCATGGCAAATGTTGCAGATGCGAAAGGAGGAAAAGCCGTGTACCCGGTGTGTTTATACCAACTTCAATGGACCATGCACATGGCAGGTGTTTTCATTTACATATTCTGACACACATAGCACCATCTATTGATCAATTTTCACACTATTTTTTTTCTTCTGCCATATGTTTTCCCCCGTCTCCGATAATATTCCATTGCAATTTGACGTCATTCTGACTAGTGGTGTTATTTCTACAGGTTTTTGAAAGTTAAACTTTAATTATAATCGCCCTGTACATGTGCAAACAAATGATTACAATTTCAGAAAAAACTGGATAGTTTTTTCAAGAGAAAGGGCTTCACCAGTTGAGCAACTTGGTAACATATTGGTCAACCTCTGGCCCTTGTTTTAGCAGTTACCTGGCTTTGCATTTATTGACAGAGTTGTTGGATGTCTTCCTGAATGCTATCATGCCAAATTCTGTCCTATTGGCGCATTAGATCATCAAAATCCTGAGATGGATGGAGCACCCTGCTCATAATGCTCCATCTCCTGGTTGGTGGGTGGCAGTCTGTTGGTTTCCCGCCACTGTCCGAAGTGTCTCCAGACGTGTCTTTGCCCAAGAACATCAATGACTCGAGTAGAACTGTCTTCAGTGGTGAGTCCTGCTTCGAATTTAGATCTGTTTACCAGTGGGAAAGCGTCTGGAGATGTTGCAGACAGCAGTAGGATACCAACCTGCTGCGGCATCAGGTGCAGCAAGGGCTGCACTGGCGACAGCAATCGAGTTGTGCAGTTGGAGACAGGAACCCCCGACAGCGATCTGCCAGGCAGTGACCCCTGCTGCAGCACAAACCAGACCATCTGCGACATAGGAACAGACATTGGTGGCAGCAGGGGCAGGGGAGGTGGTGGGCCATCTGGAACAGACACTGCCATGCATGGCCACAGCTGGTCAAACTGACATGACGTCTATCTGTCAGGAACGCAGATGATGCACAGGCGCTGGCCCCAACAACACTCGACAATGGCAGGAACCCAGTTTGACTGGCGACCGAAACCACGAGCCCAGACAGTACCCCCGGCCGGAAGTGTCACATAGCCAGCGGATGCGACATCAGATGTAGCAGGTGAAGGAAGGTCCATGGTTGGTGTCCATGTAGCGGGTCCATCGGGCTCTTGTGCTCCACTGGAGTGAAATGGTACAAACTCAAAAAATGGCCTAAAGGAGATTCACAATACCTGTGGGATACATACTTCTGCATCTGTGTTTTAAACATCTGAACTGTGCATTCGGCCTCACCATTAGATTGAGGCTGAAATGGGGGAGCTGTGAGGTAGCAGACACCAGCAGCCTGACAAAAGGTGGACTGTCACCATGGTATATGGAATTCCCTAAATTGCAAAACTCTCAGACAGGGCCAAAATAGAGGCTGCCATGGACATGGACAGACAATGCACCACATAGAGAAACTTGGAATAGGTGTCCACAACAATGAGCAAATACTGATTTACGAAGGGCCCAGCAAATTCAATATGTAGATGCTCCATGGGCGCCGCGGCATCGACCATGGGGAGAGGAGAGGATGAGGAGATTAGAGTTTAACGTCCCGTCGACAACGAGGTCATTAGAGACGGAGCACAACCTTGGATTAGGGAACAGCCGTGCCCTTTCAAAGGAACCATCCTGGCATTTGCCTGAAACAATTTAGGGAAAAATCGCGGAAAATCTAAATCAGGATGGCCGGAGTTGAGTTTGAACCATCGTCCTCCTGAATGCAAGTCCAGTGCGCTAACCACTGCGCCACCCCGCTCAGTGATCATGGGGAGGAAAATACCTGGGGCACTGCCTGTTGATGAATACAGTGAGGTGGTGATAAGCTGTATAATGACCCCATCTATACCCAGCCAATATATATGCTGATGGGCCGAAGCTTTGGTGTCAGAGGTCCCCCAATGACGGACATGCAGAAGCCGCAATACATTACAGCATAAGGAAGTTAGAATCACAAACCGCGAAGCAGTGTCCTCCATAGCTAACAAAAGAACCCCATCAAACACAGAAAAGTGGTGCTGGAGGGGTAAGTTATTATGCAAGGAATCCAATACATGGTCCTCGGGTCTTTTCAGCCATCTGTGCTGTACAAAACTGAGCACCCGACTAAGTACAGGATCTGTGGTGACAGCTGATGTTATCGTGGCACTAGTAAAGGAAAAACCATTCTGATTCTCAATATCTACATAAAAACAAAGCAACTCATCCTGATCAAATGATGGGTCCAGACTGATCGGAAGGGAAGATATGGCATCGACGTTGGCATGTTGCACTGTCAGCCAGTGATGGATCTGATAATGATCACAGGAGACGAAGAGAGCCCGTTGCTGCAAACGATGTGTTGCCTTGTCCAGCATGGAAGCCGAAGGGTTAAAAAGAGCAACCAATGGCTTGTGATCTGTGATTAAATGGAACTTCGATCCATACAAGAAGACATGAGATTTCTTGAGGGCAAACACAATCGCTAAAGCTGCCTCTTCAATCAGAGAATACCACCGCTGAGTGGGAGTTACAGACTTAGAAGCATAAACAATGGATTGTTCAGACCTGTCCATGTATTTGTGCACCAACATCACACTAAGACCGTTGTGAGAGGCATCCGTAGCCAATGCGAGATGCTGACCCGACTGAAAAGTGGCTAGACACGGGACAGATTGAAGCTTACATTTAATCAAAGCGAACGCTCAGTCACAATCTGGGGACCAGAAAAAAAAGACATTTTTACACAAAAGCACATGCAGGGGCTGAGCAACAATGGATGCATCTGGTAAAAACTTACAGTAGTACACGACTTTACCTAGAAAAACCTGCAGTTCCTTAACAGAGGTCAGCTGCAGCAAAGCTGCAATTGTGTCAGTGTGGTGACGCAGTGGCTTGACCCGTGTTTGAGAAACCTCAAAACATAGGTGCCCCACTGACTGCTGAAAATATTGAATTTTGGCAAGATTGCACTTGAGAACTACAAACATTTTATATCATCTCTACTTCAACTATCATCAGTTATTTTGCTCCACAAATAGCAAAACTCCTTTACTACTTTTAATGTCTCATTTTCTAATCCAATTCCCTCAGCATCACCCGACTTAATTCTACTACATTCCATTATCCTCATTTTGCTTCTGTTGATGTTCATCTTATATCCTCCTTTCAAGACACTGTCCATTCCGTTCAACTGCTCTTCCAAGTCCTTTGCTGTCTCTGACAGAATTACAATGTCATCGGTGAACCTCAACGTTTTTATTTCTTCTCCATGGACTTTAATACCTACTCCGAATTTTTCTTTTGTTTCCTTTACTGCTTGCTCAATATACAGATTGAATAACATCGGGGAGAGGCTACAACCCTGTCTCACTCCCTTCCCAACCACTGCTTCCCTTTCCTGCCCCCTCGACTCTTATAACTGCCATCTGGTTTCTGTACAAATTGTAAATAGCCTTTCGCGCCCTGTATTTTACCCCTGCCACCTTTAGAATTTGAAAGAGAGTATTCCAGTCAAAATTGTCAAAAGCTTTCTCTAAGTCTACAAATGCTAGAAATGTAGGTTTGCCTTTCCTTAATCTATTTTCTAAGATAAGTCATAGGGTCAGTATTGCCTTACGTGTTCCAATATTTCTGCGGAATCCAAACTGATCTTCGCCGAGGTTGGCTTCTACCAATTTTTCCATTTGTCTGTAAAGAATTCGCGTTAGTATTTTGTAACTGTGACTTATTAAACTAATAATTCGGTAATTTTCACATCTGTCAACACCTGCCTTCTTTGGGATTGGAATTATTATATTCTTCTTGAAGTCTGAGGGTATTTCGCCTGTCTCATACATCTTGCTCACCAGATGGTAGAGTTTTGTCAGGACTGGCTCTCACCAGGTTATCTGTAGTTCTAATGGATTGTTGTCTACTCCTGGGGCCTTGTTTCAACTTAGGTCTTTCAGTGCTTTGTCAAACTCTTCATGCAGTATCATATCTCACGTTTCATCTTCATGTACATCCTCTTCCATTTCCATAATATTTTCTTCAAGAACATCGCCCTTGTATAGACCCTCTACATACTCCTTCCACCTTTCTGCTTTCCCTTCTTTGCTTAGAACTGGGTTTCCATTGTTGTTGTTGTTGTTGTTGTGAGACTGGTTTGATGCAGCTCTCCATGCTACTCTATCCTGTGCAAGCTTCTTCATCTCCCAGTACCTACTGCAACCTACATCCTTCTGAATCTGCTTAGTGTATTCATCTCTTGGTCTCCCTCTACGATTTTTACCCTCCACGCTGCCCTCCAATGCTAAATTTGTGATCCCTTGATGCCTTAAAACATGTCCTACCAACCGATCCCTTCTTCTAGTCAAGTTAAGCCACAAACTTCTCTTCTCCCCAATCCTATTCAATACCTCCTCATTAGTTATGTTATCTACCGACCTTATCTTCAGCA
Organism: Schistocerca nitens; assembly: GCF_023898315.1. Taxonomy (NCBI): domain Eukaryota; kingdom Metazoa; phylum Arthropoda; class Insecta; order Orthoptera; family Acrididae; genus Schistocerca; species Schistocerca nitens. The sequence continues at coordinate 103,584,930 of NC_064620.1, read as the reverse complement.
TTCTTCTGTAGCACCACATTTCGAAAGCTTCTATTCTCTTCTTGTCCAAACTGGTTATCGTCCATGTTTCACTTCCATACATGGCTACACTCCATACAAATACTTTCAGAAACGACTTCCTGACACTTAAATCTATACTCGATGTTAACAAATTTCTGTTCTTCAGAAACGATTTCCTTGCCATTGCCATTCTACATTTTATATCCTCTCTACTTCGACCATCATCAGTTATTTTGCTCCCCAAATAGCAAAACTCCTTTACTACTTTTAATGTCTCATTTCCTAATCTAATCCCCTCAGCATCACCCGATTTAATTTGACTACATTCCATTATCCTCGTTTTGCTTTTGTTGATGTTCATCTTATATCCTCCTTTCAAGACACTGTCCATTCCATTCAACTGCTCTTCCAAGTCCTTTGCTGTCTCTGACAGAATTACAATGTCATCGGTGACCCAACGGCAAGGTCCACGGTTCATGAATGTATGATTGTTAATTTGTAAAACTATGTTCTCATAACTTTGATCTGGCTTGTTAGAAATGAATCACTGTATCATTACTGTAACTGATTACGAAATTAAACATGTCTTTCTCTACTTTAGTCTCTGAAATGCACTGAAAATTACTCTTATTACACACACAGAAGTTACAGTATGCAATGCTTGCCAGTGGATTTTTTTAATATTTGAACACTATTGATTGCCATGGCTAACATGAGAGCATGAAACTAAAAATGAAAATGATTTTAATATTATTAACCAGACCAAATTTCAACATAGCAGTCTTGATCTCACACAAGTAAAGTTTTAACTCTCTGATTTATTTCTTCTTCATGGACTTTAATACCTACTCCGAATTTTTCTTTTGTTTCCTTTACTGCTTGCTCAATATACAGATTGAATAACATCGGGGAGAGGCTACAACCCTGTCTCACTCCCTTCCCAACCACTGCTTCCCTTTCCTGCCCCTCGACTCTTCTAACTGCCATCTGGTTTCTGTACAAATTGTAAATAGCCTTTCGCTCCCTGTATTTTACCCCTGCCACCTTCAGAATTTGAAAGAGAGTATTCCAGTTAACGTTGTCAAAAGCTTTCTCTAAGTCTACAAATGCTAGAAACATAGGTTTGCCTTTCCTTAATCTTTCTTCTAAGATAAGTCGTAAGGTTAGTATTGCCTCACGTGTTCCAACATTTCTACGGAATCCAAACTGATCTTCCCCGAGGTCCGCTTCTACCAGTTTTTCCATTTGTCTGTAAAGAATTCGCATTAGTATTTTGCAGCTGTGACTTATTAAACTGATAGTTCGGTAATTTTCACATCTGTCAACACCTGCTTTCTTTGGGATTGGAATTATTATATTCTTCTTGAAGTCTGTGGGTATTTCGCCTGTCTCATACATCTTGCTCACCAGATGGTAGAGTTTTGTCAGGACTAGCTCTCCCAAGGTTGTCAGTAGTTCTAATGGAATGTATTCTACTCCGGGGGCCTTGTTTCGACTCAGGTCTTTCAGTGCTCTGTCAAACTCTTCACGCAGTATCTTATCTCCCATTTCATCTTCATCTACATCCTCTTCCATTTCCATAATATTGTCCTCAAGTACATCGCCCTTGTATAAACCCTTTATATACTCCTTCCACCTTTCTGCCTTCCCTTCTTTGCTTAGAACTGGGTTTCCATCTGAGCTCTTGATATTCATACAGGTGGTTCTCTTTTCTCCAAAGGTCTCTTTAATTTTCCTGTAGGCAGTATCTATCTTACCCCCAGTGAGATAAGCCCCTACACCCTTACATTTGTCCTCTAGCGATCCCTGCTTAGCCATTTTGCTCTTCCTGTCAATCTCATTTTTGAGATGTTTGTACTCCTTTTTGCCTGCTGTATTAACTGCATTTTTATATTTTCTCCTTTCATCAATGAAATTCAATATTTCTTCGGTTTCCCAAGGATTTCTACTACCCCCCCCCCCCCCCCCCGTCTTTTTACTTACTTGATCCTCTGCTGCCTTCACTACTTCATCCCTCAAAGCTACCCATTCATCTTCTACTGTATTTCTTTCCCCCATTCCCGTCAATTGTTCCCTTATGCTCTCCCTGAAACTCTGTACAACCTCTGGTTTAGTCAGTATATCAAAGCCCCTCTCCTTAAATTCCCACCTTTTTGTAGTTTCTTCAGTTTTAATCTACAGTTCATAACCAATAGATTGTGGTCAGAGTCCCCTTCTGCCCCCTGGAAATGTCTTACAATTTAAAACCTGGTTCCTAAATCTCTGTCTTACCATTATATAATTTATCTGATACCTATTAGTATCTCCAGGCTTCTTCCATGTATACAACCTTCTTTTATGATTCTTAAACCAAGTGTTAGCTATGATTAAGTTGTGCTCTGTGCAAAATTCTACCAGACGGCTTCCTCTTTCATCTCTCTCCCCCAATCCATATTCACCCACTATGTTTCCTTCTCTCCCTTTTCCTATTCTCGAATTCCAGTCACCCATGACTATTAAATTTTTGTCTCCCTTCACTATCTGAATAATTTCTTTTATCTCATCATACATTTCACCAATTTCTTTGTCATCTGCATAGCTATTTGGCATATAAACTTGTACTACTGTAGTAGGCATAGGCTTCGTGTCTATCTTGGCCACAAGAATGCGTTCACTATGCTGTTTGTAGTAGCTTACCTGCACTCTTATTTTTTTTTTATTCATTATATAACCTACTCCTGACTTACCCCTGTTTGATTTTGTGTTTATAACCCTGTACTCACCTGAACAGATTTACGTAAATTATTTACGTCACTAATATTGTACTAGCAGTTGCCCGTGTCCATCTGAAATTGACATAATAAAATCTGCAGTTCTCCTCTGTGGTCTCTGGGATGCTGAAATAAATAATTTTAATGTACAATTACCCGGCCGCTTAGTTGCAGGAAAACTGCTTTCATTCAACTATAGTTTGAATTTGCCACAGCAGCGGCTCCCGCGATCGTGGCACAGCACTGCATCGCAAAAAAATGCTAAATTCGCTGAAAAGGGCTAAAAATGTGGGATGAAATACTGGGCAAGCGAGCTACAAATTATTACAAGTATTTTCAATAATTTCTATATTCAGAACTAACATAAAATTCAAAGTAGACACCTTTTTTATACATCAGTGCCCAATGGCGTCTTTCTCGATCAAAAAACAAATGAAATAAACTAAGCGTTCGAGATAGCGTCACAGGCTCTTACAACATTCACGGCTACGAGAAGACATACAGTAATGTCTAAGCCTCCACTATTTATAAGCAATTTGATATGCTAATATATATCATTGTTATATTTTTAACTATCATTTGTCTGCATCGGTTTACACACTCGCCAACCACAGACGTTATTTGCAAAATTGACATACATAAAATTATACAAACATAAAAATGCAAAATGATTATTTCTTTTATACAGAATACACATAATTGATAACTGTTCATACAGAAAAGAAATATAAGAACACAGATAAATGTTTTTTTGCATATATTACACAGCTTTTACAAAAGTCTTGCCCAGAAACGTCACAGTGTATTGACAACGAGAAGGGACCTAGTGGCGTCATTCAAGGGGAGCTGGAGCTACGCTTCCAACAAGTCAGTTTTGGAAAACTAGTGACCGCCTGATAATTTTACGAGCAAGTCATCAGGGTGGGGCAAAGGTATTTATCTATCATGGACTGTGCATTAATCGTGATACTGAAGTCACCACAGAGGCAAAGCTTACCAGTCACCTTCTTAATGATGACCAGTGGTGGAGCCCATCCACTGGAAGAAATAGGCTGAATGACATCAGGCAATTTAAACGGTCTAATTCTGCCTTGATAGAGTTGCGCAATGCCACAGGCACCTGTTGTGACAAAAAAAAAATAAAAAATAAAAAAGGAAGAAGAAGGACACAGAGCAGGTGGCCTTTTTTGTGGTAATGTGGGCCTGAAAACCATTAGCACAACCATGCCCAGTGGAAAACAGAGACGGAAAGTCAGAGCAAGGGGGCTCCAGTTGCTCATATGGAATTTGATCTGAACTAAAAGTACCTCATTGGCAATGGAGAAACTCGAAGTGTTAAGCACATCTAACCCAAACACGTTTGTGGTATGAGAAAGATCCACAAGGAAGGTGAGAGGGTGAACAACTGATATGTAAGAGACAGGAGCGCAGAACTGACCTAGGATCAGAATCTGCTGTTTATTGCAGCTAACCAACTTCCGTGAAATGTGTGTGAGGGGAGGGAAGCCCAAGCCCAAGTCCATCTACGTTTGTGTGTTTACCAAAATCACTGCAGCTCCTGTGTCCACTTGCATTTTTAGCAGTTTATTAAACACAGGAAAGTCAATAAACAATTTGTTCAGAGAGACAGTCATTGCAGAGATACGGTTTATGTCCGTTGATTCTTCTGTGTCAGCCAAGTTTGAAGAGGAGTAACACAATGTTGCAGTGCGGTGTTTCGTTCAATACCTGTTGCAAACAGCCCAATGCTTAGGGCAGGCACCACCTTGCGTTGTTTGAAGTGGCCTGGTGTTGCTGTGGCCATAACTGACACAGCCCCGTGTGACACTGAGTCCAAGGTTGTACTGCTGCAATGGCTTCCCCGTCATCCTGAACACTTTGAGCGTGCCTAACTGGAGTTGACTGAGCAACTTCCGATGCCTACCCCATGCAGCAATCTGATTGCCTGTGGCCCATAATATTTCAAAGGCCTGTGTTATATTGAGCACATTTGTAAGCATCGTATTCTCACATTGAAGTGCTTTTTCACAGACTTCCCTGTTCGGGGCCAGATGAATAATAGCATCACACACCACGTGTTCAGCATAGCATTCATGATGGGGTACTACTGACAAATTTACAACAATGGCTCAACCCATTTAATCCTGCACCTTCGGCTTTGTAAGATTGGTTTAAGCATTTCTGACAATGGGAAAATTCCACATGCATTGCAATGATGTGTGTTCTGCCACAGTAATAGGCAGAGAGAAGCTTGCAAATTTCATCAAATGATAGACTGGCCAGATCTTGCAAAGGTGCAAGTTGGCACAACAACTGATAAATGCATGACAAAAGGCAGGAAAGAAAGAAAGCTCTATACAGGTTTGCATCGCACACACGAAAAAACTGGAAATGTCGGCATAACCGTGTCTCATAGGAGTCCCTATCTTCAGCCAGTTCGTCAGATGCCAGAAAGAGTAATAGTTGCACTGATGGGAGAGTAACCTGCCACAAACACGCAGGTGCCACTTGATTCTTGCTGCTTGCTGCTTCTTCTGGTTCTTGCTGCTGGGCATTGATACACTGGAGTATTTCTTCCATGGAGATGTTTGTTGGGTGACTTACCACTGACACTAATATGTGGAGAAAATGTAACTATTAGTCATCACAAAGTTTGCTATAGCAAGGACAAGCCCAATTTATGGAACATAGTACTTTATAAAGCAACATTTAAGATACAATGAAGTACAGGATGTGCGTAGCAGTGAACACATCAACTGGAATACAGTAATACAGATTACAGAATAGGCTGAGCACTCATTTGCGATCACTTAAATAGTACTGTTTCTTTGGCAGATCACCCGAGCACAGCAGGGGCCCAACCCAGGTAGCTGCTATAAGCGGGCCAGTGAACTGTGTGGGTGTGCAATTAATGAAATCACAGGCATCACGAATGAAGATAAATCACTCCTCACTTCTAGGGGAAGGGAAAACCACATACATACACACATAAACACAATAAGTATAGAAAAGATCCATGGCACAGGTTCTCATTACATGCAAGAAAGTACAAAAAATGGATGCAGACAAAAATAAAGCAGAGAGAGCAATATAATCACAATGCATCTAAATATACATGAGTCCACAAACACTATGTGACAAAACCAGCTTGAGATTCACAGAGGGACTTGGTGGGGGAGGGGTAGGAAGGAACTGTTTACCCAATGCAATACTAAGAATACAAGCAAATCTGGCGCACGAAGACCCAATATTTTTACAATGTAATTCAAAGAGCACAATCACACAAGAAGTCATTATTAGAAACACAATACAATGAAACCAGCTTCTGTTGGTACTGATATGTATTAATCATCCATTTTATCAGATACAATGATACAGAACTTGTAATTTGTTGATAAAAATTTTTGATAATAGTGTCTGTATACAACTCATACAGATAACTAAATACATAAACCAAACAAATTCTACATTTACATTATATCCAGTGACACATGGTTACATTTTACTTAGGTTATGGATGTCCTCGAATTCATAAAATTCATGTATTCATCAGCACTATAAAAGCTTTCACTTATAAGCATTTTCTGATGCCCATTTTTTAAAATGTGCAGCTTTGATACCTTTTTAATTCTTAAGGGAAGGACACTAACAGGAATTTTGGGATCGCATATTATACTTCTGTGATAATGGGCTCATCACCGTTTCTTCACTGCAGGAATTTTTGATCATTCTAAATACATAACAGCATTTACTTAATTTTTTATTGAGCATTCTTTATGGTTATCCCATTCAAGATGCTCTCTAAACAAATTAAAAGAAATTGTATTTGCATTTGAAGTTTGCAGTATTTTCTGTTCACCTGACTCCATTATTATATTAGAGTTTACTTTATTTGATGTATGCCTGAAATTCGTCCATAATGTTTTCTTCTCAGTAACAAATAGACTGTTACCTCTAAACCATTTAGCTGCTTTTTCAGTTATTATTTCTATTTTTTGTGTGAAGTCAGTTACATTCTGCACTTTAAAAAAACAGACTAGCATAATCAGCAAACAGTACAGCATCAGCTTGTGATAAATAACTTGGTAAGTCATTTATGATCCTTGTGATACTCCATGAGTAACTTCCTTCTATCCAAAAAAAGTAGGGTTTACCTTCATGAACTTGTTATAGCAAGAACAAACACAGTTTTTTGAACATACACTGAAGCCCCAAGGAAACTGGCATAGGCATGCGTATTCAAATACACGCAGAATATGGTGCTGTGGTCGCCAATGCCTATATATAACAATAGGTATCTGCTGTAGTTGTTAGATCAGTTACTGCTGCTACAGTGGCAGGTTATCAAGATTTAAGTGAGTTTGAACGTGCTGTTATAGTCGGCACTCTAGTGATGGGACCCAGCACATATGAGGAAGTGATGAAGTGGCGATTTTCCCGTATGACCATTTCACAAGTGTACTGTGAATATCAGAAATCCAGTAAAACATCAAATCTCCAACATCACTGCAGCCGGAAAAAGATCCTGAAAGAACTGGACCAATGATAGACTGAAGAGAATCGTTCAACATGACTAAAGTGCAACCCTTCTGCAAATTGCTGCAGATTTCAATATTGGACCATCAACAAGTGTCAGTGTGTGAACCATTCAATGAAATATAATCGATATGGGCTTTCTGAGCCGAAGGCCCACTCATGTACCCTTGACGATTGCACGACACAAGAGCTTTAGGCCTTGCCTGGACCCGTCAACACCGACATTGGACTTGGGTGCGGAGACAACCTCATGAATCTGTGGACCCCGCATGTCAGCAGGGTAGTGGAGGTTCTGTAATGGTGTGGGCATGTGCAGTTGGAGTGATATGGGACCCCTGATACATTCAGATACGACGCTGACAGGTGACACGTATGTAAGCATCCTCTCTGATCACTTGCATCCATTCATGTCCATTGTGCATTCCGATGGACTTGGGTAATTCCAGCAAGACAATGTGACATCCCACACATCCAGAATTGCTACACAGTGTCTCCAAGAACACTCTTCTGAGTCTAAGCATTTCTGCTGGCCACCAGATTCCCCAGACATGAACTTTATTTGAGCATATCTGGGATGCCATGCAACAAGGTGTTCAGAAGAGATCTGCACCCCCCCCCCCCCCCCCCCACATACTCTTACAGATTTATGGACAGTCCTGCAAGATTCATGGTGTCAATTCCCTCCAGCTCTACTTCACACATTAGTAGATTTCATGCCACGTCATGTTGTAGCACTTCTGTGTGCTTGAGGGGGCCCTACACGATATTAGGCAGGTCTACCAATTTCTTTGGCTCTTCACTGTAGTACTTTATAGAGCAACATGTAAGATACAATGAAGTACAGGTTGTGCATAGCACTGAACACACTGAGGGACAACAGTAATATAGGTTACAGAATAGGCCAAGCACTTAAATAATACTGTTCCTTTGATGGCTCACCGGAGCGTGCCAGGGGGCTGACCCAGGTGGCCTCTATAAGCTGGCGTGTGAACTGTACGGATGCACAATCTCTGAAATCGCATGCGTCATGACAGAGGTACATCAGAACTATTTCTGCTTTCCGGTATCTAACAGATGAGAAAGATTTTAACCACATATGAGCAGTGCCATGGACTCCATAGCAGTACAGTTTGCCAAGCAGTATTTTATGATCAATAACATCAAATGCTGTAGATAAATCTGAAAACAATCCACAGTTTACTTCATTATAATCAATATATTTTAGAAAATTATACATAGCACTTTCAGTGAATCTATTTTTTCTAAAACCATTTTGTTCACTGGTAAATATTTCACTTTTGTTCAAAAAAGTAGTCTTTCATTCATTACTTTTTTCAAAAATTTTTTGAGAAACAAGACAACTTTGGTAAAGGTCTGTAGCTTTTTACATCTTAAGGCTCTCTGTTTTTATGTAATGTTTTTATTAGATAGCTTAACTTTTGTGGGAAAGCACCAGTCCTGAAAGAGCGTTAATAATATCAACAAGCAGAGGAACAACATATTTGCTGTTTTTAATTACTTTATCTGAAATGCCATCTGTACCACAGGAAAAAAAGTTATTTTTTAATTTGTTGATTGCATTACGAACTCTTGTACTGTGACAGGACACAACAACATAGTTTCGGGATTTGCAGAGATGATATGATTAGCCTTTATATGATTGGTTTTTTTGTAAGATTTTGTGCTATGCTTGTATACTGACTGAGTGTAGTGTTTGTATATAAATAAATACATACATATATCCAAAAACAAAGATGATGTGACTTACCAAATGAAAGTGCTGGCAGGTCGACAGACACGCAAACAAACACAAACATACACACAAAATTCAAGCTTTTGCAACAAACTGTTGCCTCATCAGGAAAGAGGGAAGGAGAGGGAAAGACGAAAGGATGTGGGTTTTAAGGGAGAGGGGTAAGGAGTCATTCCAATCCCGGGAGCGGAAAGACTTACCTTAGGGGGAAAAAAGGACGGGTATACACTCGCACACACACACACACACATATCCAACCACACATATACAGACACAAGCAGACATATTTAAAGACAAAGAGTTTGGGCAGAGATGTCAGTCGAGGCAGAAGTGCAGAGGCAAAGATGTTGTTGTATGACAGGTATGAGTGGCGGCAACTTGAAATTAGCGGAGATTGAGGCCTGGTGGGTAACGGGAAGAGAGGATATATTGAAGAGCAAGTTCCCATCTCCGGAGCTCGGATAGGTTGGTGTTGGTGGGAAGTATCCAGATAACCCGGACGGTGTAACACTGTGCCAAGATGTGCTGGCCGTGCACCAAGGCATGTTTAGCCACAGGGTGATCCTCATTACCAACAAACACTGTCTGCCTGTGTCCATTCATGCAAATGGACAGTTTGTTGCTGGTCATTCCCACATAGAATGCATCACAGTGTAGGCAGGTCAGTTGGTAAATCACATGGGTGCTTTCACACGTGGCTCTGCCTTTGATCGTGTACACCTTCCGGGTTACAGGACTGGAGTAGGTGGTGGTGGGAGGGTGCATGGGACAGGTTTTACACCGGGGGCGGTTACAAGGATAGGAGCCAGAGGGTAGGGAAGGTGGTTTGGGGATTTCATAGGGATGAACTAAGAGGTTACGAAGGTTAGGTGGACGGCGGAAAGACACACTCTTGGTGGAGTGGGGAGGATTTCATGAATGATGGATCTCATTTCAGGGTAGGATTTGAGGAAGTCGTATCCCTACTGGAGAGCCACATTCAGAGTCTTGTCCAGTCCCGGAAAGTATCCTGTCACAAGTGGGGCACTTTTGTGGTTCTTCTGTGGGCGGTTCTGGGTTTGAGGGGATGAGGAAGTGGCTCTGGTTATTTGTTTCTGTACCAGGTCGGGAGGGTAGTTACGGGATGCGAAAGCTGTTGTCAGGTTGTTGGTGTAATGGTTCAGGGATTCCGGGCTGGAGCAGATTCGTTTGCCAGATTCGTCTTCCCGTTACCCACCAGGCCTCAATCTCCGCTAATTTCAAGTTGCCGCCACTCATACCTGTCATACAACAACATCTTTGCCTCTGCACTTCCGCCTCGACTGACATCTCTGTCCAAACTCTTTGTCTTTAAATATGTCTGCTTGTGTCTGTATATGTGTGTCTGTATATGTGTGGATGGATATGTGTGTGTGTGCGAGTGTATACCCGTCCTTTTTTCTCCCTAAGGTAAGTCTTTCCGCTCCCGGGATTGGAATGACTCCTTACCCTCTCCCTTAAAACCCACATCCTTTCGTCTTTCCCTCTCCTTCCCTCTTTCCTGACGAGGCAACAGTTTGTTGCGAAAGCTTGAATTCTGTGTGTATGTTTGTGTTTGTTTGTGTGTCTGTCGACCTGCCAGCACTTTCATTTGGTAAGTCACATCATCTTTGTTTTTGGATATATTTTTCCTACGTGGAATGTTTCCCTCTATTATAATCATAAATACATACATATATCTAAAAACAAAGACGATGTGACTTACCGAACGAAAGTGCTGGCAGGTCGATAGACACACAAACAAACAGAAACACAAACACACACACAAAATTCAAGCTTTCGCAACAAACTGTTGCCTCATCACTTTCCTGATGAGGCAACAGTTTGTTGCGAAAGCTTGAATTTTGTGTGTGTGTTTGTGTTTGTTTGTGTGTCTATCGACCTGCCAGCACTTTCGTTCGGTAAGTCACATCATCTTTGTTTTTAGATATATTTTTCCCACGTGGAATGTTTCCCTCTATTATATTAAATAAATACATACATACATACATACATTAATCCTTGTTCAATAGGTCATGAAAATGTCATTTTGTAATGAAGTGGAAAGTGTCACTTTAACATAAGTTTTCTTTACACAAAATAATTAATTAATTTTTTTAAAGTTACTACTTCATAACCAAGAATTCATCTATTGAGTGGAAGGACTTGTCATTCAGAAATTCTTTTAATTTGCTTTTAAATGTTGGTTGACTATCTGTCAGACTTTTAATATTATTCAGCAAATGACCGAAGATTTTTGTGGCAGCATAATTCATCCCTTTCTGTGCCAAATTGAGATTTAATCCAGAATAGTGAAGATCATCCCTTCTTCTAGTGTTGTAGCTATGCACTTCACTGTTATTTCTGAATTGGGTTGGACTATTAATGACAAATTTCACAAGAGAATGTACATACTGCAAAGGTACTGTGAATATCCAAAGTTCCTAAAATAATTGTCTGCAAGGGGATCTTGGGTGGGCTCCAGCTATTATTCTGATTACACACTTTTGTGCAATGAATACTTTCTCTTTTAATGACGAATTGCCCCAAAATATGATGCCATATGAAAGCAGTGAATGAAAATAGGCATAGTAGGCTAATTTACTGATATGTTTATCACCAAAATTGGCAATAACCCTAATGGCATAAGTAGATGAACCTAACCGTTTCAGCAGATCATCGATGTGTTTCTTCCAATTCAATTTCTTATCCATGCACACACCCAGAAATTTTGAGTATTATGCCTTAGCAACAGACTTCTGTTCATAGTCCATATTTATCAGTGATGTTATGCCATTTACTGTACAGAATTGTATAAACTGTGTTTTCTCAAAATTTAATAAGAGTCCATTTGTAGAGAACCACTTAATAATTTTCTGAAAGATATTATGTACAATTTACTCAGCTGATTCGTACTTGTTGCGTGTGATTACTATACTTATACCATCAGCAAAAAGAACTAGCTTTGCATCTTCATGAATATAGGGTGGCAAGTCGTTAACACATATTAAGAACAATAAGGGACCCAAGACAGAACCCTGTGGGACACCATTCTTGATACCTCCCCAGTTAGAAGCCTCTGCTGATTTTTGCAGACTATCTGTACTGTTAATTTCAACCTTCTGCAAACTTCCAGTTAAGTATGAATTAAACCATTTGTGCACTGTCCCACTTATACCACAATACTTAAGCTTATCTAGAAGAATTTCATGATTCACAGAATCAAAAGCCTTTGAGAGATCACAAAATGTCCCAATGGGTCATGTTTGGTTATTCAATGCATTTAATATTTGATCAGTGAATGCATATATAGCATTTTCTGTTGAAAAGGCTTTCTGAAAACCAAATTGACATTTTCTTAGTACTTCATTTTTACAAATATGTGATGCTACTCTTGAATACATTACTTTTTCAAGCATTTTGGATATAGCTGTCAGAAGTGTGATTGGGCGGTAGTTGTTAGCATTAGACCTATCCCCTTTTTTATGCAATGGTTTAACAATAGTGTATTTCAGTCTATCTGGAAAAATGCCCTGTTTCAGCGAGCTACTACGTGTGTGGCTGAGAATCCTACTTATTTGTTGGGAACAAGCTTTCAATACCCTGTTGGAAGTGCCATCAATTCCATGTGAGCTTTCACTTTTGAGTGAAGTTATTATTTTCCTAATTTCAATAGGAGTGGTGGGTTGAATTTCAATTTTATCAAATTGCATAGGTCTCTTGCTTCTTCCATATACTGCCTTGCATTTTCTAATGAATAGCTGGATCCTATTTTCTCTCTCTCTCTATTCATTTAGTCGGTTCCGACACTTTGTGACCCTATGAACCAAATCACGCCACTTTTTCCTGTCATGCACTTTCTCCCATAGACCTTCCAGGTTGGAACACATTGCTTCTGTGATGCCATCGATCCATCTCATCCTCGGACGTCCTCTTCTTCTAGTTCCTTCAATCTTCCCCAGCATTAATGTTTTTTCCAGCGAGGCATGCCTTTGCATTGTGTGTCCAAAGTAGGCCAGCTTTTGTTTTAACATTAGACCTTCCAGGGATAAATCTGGTTTTATTTGCTCCAATATTGATCTGTTGGTTCTCTTTGCAGTCCATGGAACTCTAAGAAGTTTCCTCATTCGAAGGAGTCAATTCTTCGCTGTTCAGCCTTTCTAATGGTCCAGGTCTCACATCCATACATAACAATTGGAAAGACCATAGCCCCCACAATACAGATCTTTGTTGCTAGTGTTATATCTCTGGACCTTATAACCTTGTCAAGGTTTGACATCGCCTGTCTACCGAGCAACAGGCGTCTCCGGATTTCATGGCTGCAGTCGCCATCAGCAGAGATCTGGGAACCGAGATAACTGAATGTGGTCACTACCTCCATGGTTTCTCCTGCTATATCCCACGAATTGGTAGGTGTAGTTGCCATAATTTTCGTTTTCTTCACATTCAGCCTAAGACCGGCCTTTTCACTTTCATCTTTCACCTTTAGCAAGAGTGTTCTCAATTATTCTTCACTTTCTGCCGACAGGATTGTATCATCCGCATTCCTGAGATTGTTTACATTTATTCCAGCTATTTTAATACCTGTTTCTCCTTCATTTAGCCTCGCATTCCTCATAACATGTTCTGCATACGCATTGAATAAGTACGGTGACAGTATGCAGCCTTGTCAGACCGCTTTCTGAATCTTTATCCATTTCGTTGTTACATACATAGTTCTCACTGTGGCTTCTTGGTCAAGGTATAAACTCTGTATCAGATGAATGAGATGATCTGGTACACCCATGTTTTTCAGTACGTTCCATAATTTGTTGTGATCGATGCAGTCAAAGGCTTTGGCATAGTCAATAAAACAGAGGTACACATCTCTCTGAAATTCTCTTGCTTTTTCCATAATTCACCGAATGTTAGCAATTTGATCTCTAGTTCCTCTTCCTTTCCTAAATCCAGCTTGTTCTTCTGGTAGCTCTTGATCTAGATATTGGTGAAGTCTATTATGTAAGATTTTCAACATGACTTTGCTAGCATGTGAGATAAGTGCGATTGTTCGGTAATCTGAGCATTCTTTAGAACTTCTCTTCTTTGGAATGGGGATGAATACTTATCTTTTCCAGTCTTCTGGCCATTGCTGCGTGATCCATATTTTTTGACATATTGAGTGCAGCACTTTCACTGCATCCTTTCCAGTGACTTTAAACAATTCTGCTGGTATTTCATCATGTCCACTAGTTTTGTTATCAGCCATATTTTCAAGGGCCCACTGAATTTTGCTCTCCAAAATATCTGGCTCTAGTTCTAAATTAACATTAACATCAGCAGTAGGAACCCTGTCATTATGCAGTTCTTTCTTGTATAGGTCTTCTACATATTCTGCCCATCTTTCCTTAACATCCTCTGCTTCACTCAGATCTTTCCCATTTCTATCTTTTATCATTCCAATTTTTGCCTGAAATTTTCCTTTAATTTCTCTAATTTTCTTATAAAGATCTTGTCTTCCACATTCCGTTACTATCTTCAACTCCCTTGCACTGTTCATTAAAGAATATATTTTTATCTCTTCAGCTAATTTCTGAAAATCTTCATTTAATTCAAACATAGCTGGTCTATCTCCCTTGATTTTTGCTTTCCTTCGTTCTTCTGCAACTTGCAGTGCCTCAACTGATAGCCATCTAGCCTTCTTGCTCTTCCTTTCTTGGGAATGTGTTTCTCTGTGGCCTCCTTGACAGTATTAGCTACTTCTGTCCATATCTCTTGTGAGCTTTTGTCCTCCATCTCTAATACATTAAATCTGTTTTGCACTTCTACAGTGTAGTCGGAAGGTATAGAGTTAAGGTCGTATCTGCAATTTGGGATACTTTTTGCTACATTCTGAAGTTTCAGCTGAAATTTCGCAATCAGGAGCTCATGATCTGACCTGCAGTCAGTCCCAGGTCTTGTTGTAGCTGACTGAACCGCGCTCTTCCACCTCTGATTACAAAGTATGTAATAAATTTGGTTCCGGTGTTGGCCATCTGGTGAAGTCCAGGTATATAGGTGTCATTTTGGTAGTTGAAACAGTGTATTAGTAATTATCAATGAATTTTCTTGGCAGAATTCTAGGAGTCTCTGTCCTGCTTCATTTGTTGTATCAAGACCATATTTCCGTTATACCTTCTACAGCTTGATTTCCCACTTTTGCATTCCCATCTCTAACTATGAAGACGATATCCTTTTTCGGTGTTGACAGTAGTAATTCTTGTAAATCTCCATAGAACTGGTCAATAATTTCCTTTTCAGCTTCGGTTGTTGGCGCATAAACCTGAATTACTGTGATGTTGAGGGGCTGACCTTGAAGTCTGATGGACATCATTCTATCATTTTTATATTTGCATCCCATTACAGATTTTCTCACTTTATCACTATCTATGAAGGCTACTCCATTACTTCTGTTGTTATCGTGCCCAGAGTAATACACCATATGGCCATCCGAAGCAAATTCTCCCATGCCAGTCCACCTCGTTTCACTTATTCCCAATATGTTGATGTTGAGCTGAGCAAAGCCATGGGGTTTTCTTGGGATAGTTCAGTGGTGGTTTCCCGTTGCCTTCCACTGTCCTCCAACTCCTATCTGCTCACCGACTCAGTTTCCCGCTGGGGTTGGTTACCCAACATTCCACTGAGTTGCTCGGCTTAACAGGGGCACCACGTGTAGGTAGGAAGTTGGAGAATTGAGGTGACAGAGGCTGTGAGAACTCTCTTGCTGAGTTCTTGTAATCGCGTATCACCCCCATTTTATGCCAGAGTCTCATGGTGACTGCAGAGACCCCCCCCCCCCCCAGGTCATTTTCTGGGTCCCCTATTTTCTCTACAACACTTAAAAATAATCATTAAATATGTTTTCTACTTCTGACTTCTTGTTAATCAATTTTTCATTGTGTTTGATAGAAATACAGTCTTCCTGTGCCCTCGGTTGCCCTGCTTCCCTTTTAACAATATTCCAAATTGTTTTAATTTTATTATCAGATGTGCTAATCTCAGACATAATGTACATACTTCTGGACTTTTTAATAACTTTTCTAATACAGTGCAGTAGTTTTTATAATGTTTCACTGTTTTGGGATCATTACCCCTCCCAGCTATAAGATACATTTCCCTTTTCTGTTTACAAGAAATTTTTATCCCTTTAGTATGCCACAGTTTAATAAGTCACAGTCAGTTTAATAAGTCACAGCTGCAAAATACTAACGCGAATTCTTTACAGACGAATGGAAAAACTGGTAGAAGCCGACCTCGGGGAAGATCAGTTTGGATTCCGTAGAAATGTTGGAACACGTGAGGCAATACTGACCTTACGACTTATCTTGGAAGAAAGATTAAGAAAAGGCAAACCTACGTTTCTAGCATTTGTAGACTTAGAGAAAGCTTTTGACAATGTTGACTGGAATACTCTCTTTCAAATTCTGAATGTGGCAGGGATAAAATACAGGGAGCGAAAGGCTATTTACAATTTGTACAGAAACCAGATGGCAGTTATAAGAGTCGAGGGGCATGAAAGGGAAGCAGTGGTTGGGAAAAGAGTGAGACAGGGTTGTAGCCTCTCCCCGATGTTATTCAATCTGTATATTGAGCAAGCAGTAAAGGAAACAAAAGAAAAATTCGGAGTAGGTATTAAAATTCATGGAGAAGTAGTAAAAACTTTGAGGTTCGCCGATGACATTGTAATTCTGTCAGAGACAGCAAAGGACTTGGAAGAGCAGTTGAACGGAATGGACAGTGTCTTGAAAGGAGGATATAAGATGAACATCAACAAAAGCAAAACGAGGATAATGGAATGTAGTCAAATTAAGTCGGGTGATGCTGAGGGAATTAGATTAGGAAATGAGACACTTAAAGTAGTAAAGGAGTTTTGCTATTTAGGGAGTAAAATAACCGATGATGGTCGAAGTAGAGAGGATATAAAATGTAGACTGGCAATGGCAAGGAACGCGTTTCTCAAGAAGAGAAATTTGTTAACGTCGAGTATAGGTTTAGGTGTCAGGAAGTCGTTTCTGAAAGTATTTGTATGGAGTGTAGCCATGTATGGAAGTGAGACATGGACGATAACTAGTTTGGACAAGAAGAGAATAGAAGCTTTCGAAATGTGGTGCTACAGAAGAATGCTGAAGATAAGGTGGGTAGATCACGTAACTAATGAGGAGGTATTGAATAGGATTGGGGAGAAGAGAAGTTTGTGGCACAACTTGACTAGAAGAAGGGATCGGTTGGTAGGACATGTTTTGAGGCATCAAGGGATCACAAATTTAGCATTGGAGGGCAGCGTGGAGGGTAAAAATCGTAGAGGGAGACCAAGAGATGAATACACTAAGCAGATTCAGAAGGATGTAGGTTGCAGTAGGTACTGGGAGATGAAGAAGCTTGCACAGGATAGAGTAGCATGGAGAGCTGCATCAAACCAGTCTCAGGACTGAAGACCACAACAACAACAGTATGCCACAGCCTTTTACATGGTTTCTTACAATTATATTTCACTGTTTTCTTAGGGAAACTGTTTCCAAATATACTCACAAAGGTATCATGAAATAGGTTAAATTTTAAATTAGCATCATGTTCCCTGTACACTTCATCCCAGTCTAACTGTTGCAAGCTTTCCCTAAAATTTTTAATTGTTAAATCGTTAATTGAACACACTATTTTGGAGGACTGTTTTGCATTACTGTATGGAGCTATATCATATACTGTAACTAGTTGTGCATATGATCAGACAGACCATTCTTAACATGAAAAGTTTTTATTTGATTGAATTTATCTTGGTCTATGAAAACGTTATCTATCAGTGTGCGTCTTTCCTGTACCACCTGTGTAGGAAAATCAATAACTGATGTCAAATTGAAAGAACCAAGTAATACTTCAAGGTCAAGCTTCCTATCAGACTCTTTCAGAAAATCTAGATTGAAATCCCCACAAACAATAACTTGCTTTCCTCTGTCTGACAGATAGCATAACAAAGAATCCAAGTTTTTCAAAAAAGTTGAAAATTTCCCAATGGGGACCTATACACGGCTACAATTATAAAAGTGCCATTATTTAGTTTAAGCTCACACATACATGCTTCTATATGTTGCTCTATGTAAAATTTTTTAGCTTCCTTGTTTTTCACACTGTGACAGATTTTGACATGTATGGCAACTCCTCCTCTCTCCATAGTGTCTCTACTTACATGTGCTGAAAGCTTATATCCACCTACGTTTACTATTTCCATACCTTTGACTATATGATGTTCAGACAGGCATAGTACATTTATTCCACCCTCAGTTACTAAATTTTATTGCTTCATGATCTGAGAATCCAGTGTCAATTACTTCTACATTATTATCATGTGTTTGCAACTCAAAAGGTATTTGATCAATTGTAGTTTTAGAAGTCTCTCCAAATCTACCGTATTACAGACAACTGGCGATAAAGTATGTGAATATAACAAATTATTCAGTTTAGATGCTTTTTGACAGATTATTTTAAAGTTTACACTGAAGTCTCCAACTACAATTACATTTTCTTTGAAATTCCTCAATTCACTAAAGAGTATTTCTACACTGTCTCAAAACGCCATAAAGTTGCCTGATGGGAATGGCCTACTATGACTCGAAGACAAATATGGAGGACTTTAAACCACCTAATATGAAAATATGAGGAAGGATCAATAAACTTGCAGTGCTCCAAGTTGACTTGCAGTAGAAAAAGGGCAAGTCATGAGAAGTCCTTATGAGTTTCTTCCCCCTGCTTCTCATGTAAAGGTCACCTTTGGCCACTGCACAAAATTGATTGAAATTATCCCTTTTCTTACTGATCGTTTTGCTTTATCGGCTTTCTTTTGTGTGGTTAAAGTTACTGTAATTGGTTTCTCTTTTAGAAATTACCAGTACACCCTTATTCTTTAAACAATTGAAAGCATCCATGTATAGAACAGCTTCAAACTTCTGTTTACTTTACAAATGAGTCAACATTTGAAATATTTGCCATTAAGCTTGTAAGTGTGAAAAAGTTCAGAAACGGTTGGAAATAAAATTTAACATTTGTTGGATGTTGCTAAGTTCTCTCATTGTCAAACAGTGGTTGAGTATCAGCATAGTCTGGGTAACTTGCGCTCCATTTTAAGAAAAAGCCAGTTTTTCATGCATCTCAATGTGTACGGTGCTGTATCTCTTAAACTGTTTGTTGTAGAATGATATAATTTTGCAAGTAGATTCAGTGGTATATGTGGATGTCTGCTAAATGTGTTGCAAATAGAATTAGTAGTAAAGAAGCAATAAATTAAAATGCCACGTCTGATGTTGAAGTTGTAGTGCTTGAAGAGCGAAAACGTAGTAAGCAATAAACTTTTCTTCCTTTCAGTCAGTGAGAAATATTTCTCCAAAGTTTTCAAATTATGTATTAAGTCTGTTGAAAGTCTCCATGTGTTCTCATTCTCAAATAGTCTGGGTAACTTGCATACCAGAAGTTCTCTGCATCAAGACATATACAGATACAAACAGAGATTTTACATTGATTAGCACTCTCAGCTTCAGAGATGATAAGGACAAAGTAAGAAACAAAGGCAGATTTGAGGGAAGAGAAAGGAATAGTGCAATTAAGAATTATGGGAGGAAAAAAGTCATAATATGCAGCTGCTGCTCAGAATGACATCAAATCTGAATGGAATATTATCAAAGAAGTGGGAAAATGTTATACTAACAAAGAAAATTCCCCCTAGATGGCACTGTATGCGTCGTAACATAAATGGGTTCATCTACAAAAGACGGATGAATCTCAATGCGACAGCTATGGTGTGAGTTGCATGCAATGTGAATGACCACACAAGTTCGTCACTCAGCAACTGTGGCACAGTTAGTTAAGCCCATGCACCGCAGCATCACCATACTACACTAGATGGGAAAAATTGGTTGTTAATTGTGCTGAAGCCAAAAAGCAACGATGAAACCAGTTTTTAATTTTCCAGAGGCCACAACCCGCATTACAAGTAACAATGAAATCAGTTTTTAATTGTTGTGAAACTGGTGCAAGATGAGTTCAATATGCTGGACACCATTCACGGCTGCAAGTTGAAACTGAGATATGGCATGTTCCACAACAGATCCGAGTGTCTCAGGGGTCATGTTTTACATTTACATCTACAGACATACTCCACAACAATGGTGCCAACATGTTGATAGTTTTTAGGGGGAAAAGGAGGAGCAGGCTCTACCTGAGGGTATGGAGTATTTTTAATATTTTGGAAGACTAACAACTAGCAAGTAGCTAAATAAAAGCTCCTGTTCTGACCCCATTAAAAACTTGCACAATATCAACTTTTAAATTATTTTCTTGAAAGAAAAACACCTGACTACA
Organism: Schistocerca nitens; assembly: GCF_023898315.1. Classification (NCBI taxonomy): domain Eukaryota; kingdom Metazoa; phylum Arthropoda; class Insecta; order Orthoptera; family Acrididae; genus Schistocerca; species Schistocerca nitens. Next base: position 103,564,533 of record NC_064620.1, on the reverse strand, counting down.
CTATATTTTTTTCCTTTACCTGAGAATGTGGGGGGAGGGAGGGGAGGGGTTTACAGCCCCCTCTTCCCCCTGGGTAGGGGTGCCCACGTTCGCAAGCCACCATATGGTGGACGATACAACGCACCACTACTGGTCATTTCCTTTCCAGTTTGACTTGCAAATAAAACGAGGGAAAAATGACTGTCTAAAAGCCTCCATATGAGCCCTTATTTCTCACATCTTGTCTTCATTGTCCTTAGGTAAAATGTACACTAGTGGCAGTAGAATTGTTCTGCAGTCACCCTCAAATGCCAGGCCTCTAAATCTTCACAATAATGCCTCATGAAAATTGCATTGTCTTGTCTCCAGGGATTTATATTTGAATTCACAAAGCTTCTGCATAATACTTGGGTGCTGATCGAACCTACTGGTAAGAAATGTAGCAGCATACCTGTAGTGATACATCCCACTCCCTGAATGAGAGAGATAATGTCCTTAAATACATATGTCAGAGAAAAGGTGTTCATGTTAGAGTAGTTTATAAGTTGCGAGCACCTCAGTGTCAGGAGGTGTTTTAAATTGTAGGTGCTGATACCAGAGCTAATGATCCAGTGACTGCATGGAAGTGGATAGCAGTCAGATGACCCTACCTGCCTGAGTTGGAGATAGGAGTTCATGGAGTGGGTGGTGTGGAGGAAAAAGCTCCATGAAATCCAAGAACGCAAAATTCCAAAGATAATAAATGTATTGTAATTTTTAGTTATGAAGTTGAATAGCAGATCTGTTATGTACCGGGTGATCAAAAAGTCAGTATAAATTTGAAAACTTAATAAACCATGGAATAATGTAGATAGAGAGGTAAAAATTGACACACATGCTTGGAATGACATGGGGTTTTATTAAAACAACAACAAAAAAATTCACAAAATGTCTGACGGATGGCGCTGAACAGTAAAACATCAGTGACTGCGCATGACAATCATGTATAAAAGGAGCTGTAATGAGAGAGAGAGAGAATCAGATGCGCCAGCAGTTGCAGCATGTTGACGTTACCTGAACAGGCGCTTTTAGTGAAGCTGTATTATTAGAACGGGGAATGTGCTAGTTCAGCGTTACGATCCTATCGCCATAGGAAGGGGATTCGAATGGGTAAAGGTCAGTTGAAAAATGCAGCTGTGGCGAGAATAAATTCAAAGTTTGAAGCCATGGGTTGTTTAGACGATAGACCCCTTAGTGGCCGACCGAGCACAAGGCGTGATGCTGCTGAGACAGTTCAGGAAGAGATGGAGACTATAGCGGGTTCGTCTATGCACAGGGAAGTCAGCGCTCGTGCAGTCGCACGTCGCACCGGCATTCCATACACTACTGTTTGGTTGGCACTTAGGCGTGCCCTGTGATGCTATCCGTACAAAATCCATTGGCATCATGAACTGTTACCTGGTGATTTAGTGAAGCGGAGGGCATTTGCGGTGTGGGCGTTTCAAAAGGTGGCGGAAGATGACAATTGGTCGAGTAACGTGTTGTGGACCGACAAAGCTCATTTCACGCTCCGAGGGCCTGTCAATGCCCACAACTGCAGAATATGGGCTACCGAAAATCGTAGAACTGTTGTGGAAACTCCATTGCACGACGAGAAAGTCACGATATGGATTGGATTTACCACATTTACCGTTATGAGCCTTTTTTATTCGAGGAAATGCGTGATTCTGGTTTTGTAACTGCTACCGTGATGGGTGAGAGGTATGCCGATATGTTACAGAATTGCATCATCCCCAGCCTCGCTGATAAACACCTGCTGGAACGTATGATGTTTATGCAGGATGGCGCTCCACCCCATATTGCTAGATACGTGAAAGATCTCGCGCGTACGTCGTTTGGTGATGATCGTGTGCTCAGCCGCCACTTTCGTCATGCTTGGCCTCCCAGGTCCCCAGACCTCAGTCTGTGTGATTATTGGCTTTGGGGTTACCTGAAGTCGCAAGTGTATCGTGATCGACCGACATCTCTAGGGATGCTGAAAGACAACGTTCCACGCCAATGCCTCACCATAACTCCAGACATGCTTTACAGTGCTGTTCACATTATTCCTTGACTACAGCTATTGTTGAGGAATGATGGTGGACATATTGAGCATTTCCTGTAAAGAACATCATCTTTGCTTTGTCTTACTTTGTTATGCTATTTATTGCTATCCTGATCAGATGAAGTGCCATCTGTCGGACATTTTTTGAACTTTTGTATTTATTTTATTTTATTTTATTTTATTTTGTTCTAATAAAACCCCATGTCATTCCAAGCATGTGTGTCAATTTGGACCTCCCTATCTACATTATTCCGTGACTTATTCAGTTTTCAAATTTATACTGACTTCTGATCACCCAGTACATAGCACTCAGAGGCAGCATACAAAAGTTGGTAGCTACCCTTATTTATCATGTAGGCCTACTGGATTGTAATTTTGTAGATAATATAAGAAGGTGAATTTCAGCTTCATCTGCAGCCTGCAAGGAGGCGAAGTCTGAGCTAAGTCAGAGAAAGAAGGCACACGGATTCGGGGCAAAGACTAGCTGGACCCTGATTAATTATACTTAACGGTGGCCAAATATTCAGTGAGCAACATTCATGATACATAAAAGGAGTGTTCAGGTGGCAACTTATTTAAGCCAATCTGAAACACTTCACACCTCCGAATCACTCCAATATCTTCCTTTAATTAAACCTAGTGAAGATCCCAAACACTCAAATGGTACTCAAGAATGGGCTACAGTAGCATTCAGTATGCCATCTCCTTTATCAATGAGATACACTTCCCCAAAATTCTCCCAAAAAAATGATGTTGAGTATTCGGCTTCCCCATTGCCAACCTGACATGCTCATTCCATTTCATATCACTTTGAAACATTATGCCTAGATAGTTAATAGGTGTGACTGTGTCAAGCAGCACTCTACTAATGCTGTATTCTAACATTACAGGAGTGTTTCTCCTACTCATCTGCATTAACTCACACATTCCTACATTTATAGCAAGCTGCCACTCATCAAACCACCTAGAAATTCTGTCTAAGTCACCTTGTATACTCCTACTGATGACACCTTCCCATATATAAGATGATGTAACTTACCAAACGAAAGCGCTGGCACGTCGATAGACACACAAACAAACACAAACATACGCACAAAATTCAAGCTTTCGCAACCAACGGTTGCTTCGTCAGGAAAGAGGGAAGGAGAGGGAAAGACGAAAGGATGTGGATTTTAAGGGAGAGGGTAAGGAGTCATTCCAATCCCGGGAGCGGAAAGACTTACCTTAGGGGGAAAAAAGGACAGGTATACACTCGCACACACACAGACACAAGCAGACATTTGTAAAGGCAAAGAGTTTGGACAGAGATGTCAGTCGAGGCGGAAGTACAGAGGCAAAGATGTTGTTGAAAGACAGGTGAGGTATGAGCAGCGGCAACTTGAAATTAGCGGAGGTTGAGGCCTGGTGGTAAACGAGAAGAGAGGATATACTGAAGGGCAAGTTCCCATCTCCGGAGTTCTGACAGGTTGGTGTTAGTGGGAAGTATCCAGATAACCCGGACGGTGTAACACTGTGCCAAGATGTGCTGGCCGTGCACCAAGGCATGTTTAGCCACAGGGTGATCCTCATTACCAACAAACACTATCTGCCTGTGTCCATTCATGCAAATGGACAGTTTGTTGCTGGCCATTCCCACATAGAAAGCTTCACAGTGTAGGCAGGTCAGTTGGTAAATCACATGGGTGCTTTCACACGTGATTCTGCCTTTGACCGTGTACACCTTCCGGGTTACAGGACTGGAGTAGGCGGTAGTGGGAGGGTGCATGGGACAGGTTTTACACTGGGGGCAGTTACAAGGGTAGGAGCCAGAGGGTAGGGAAGGTGGTTTGGGGATTTCATAGGGATGAACCAAGAGGTTACGAAGGTTAGGTGGATGGCGGAAAGACACTCTTGGTGGAGTGGGGAGGATTTCATGAAGGATGGATCTCATTTCAGGACAGGATTTGAGGAAGTCGTATCCCTGCTGGAGAGCCACATTCAGAGTCTGATCCAGTCCCGGAAAGTATCCTGTCACAAGTGGGGCACTTTTGGGGTTCTTCTGTGGGAGGTTCTGGGTTTGAGGGGATGAGGAAGTGGCTCTGGTTATTTGCTTCTGTACCAGGTCGGGAGGGTAGTTGCGGGATGCGAAAGCTGTTTTCAGGTTGTTGGTGTAATGGTTCAGGGATTCCGGACTGGAGCAGATTCGTTTGCCACGAAGACATAGGCTGTAGGGAAGGGACCGTTTGATGTGGAATGGGTGGCAGCTGTCATAATGGAGGTACTGTTGCTTGTTGGTAGGTTTGATGTGGACGGACGTGTGAAGCTGGCCATTGGACAGATGGAGGTCAACGTCAAGGAAAGTGGCATGGGATTTGGAGTAGGACCAGGTGAATCTGATGGAACCAAAGGAGTTGAGGTTGGAGAGGAAATTCTGGAGATCATCTTCACTGTGAGTCCAGATCATGAAGATGTCATCAATAAATATGTACCAAACTTTGGGTAGGCAGGCGTGGGTAACCAAGGCGGCTTCCTCTAAGCGACCCATAAATAGGTTGGCGAACGAGGGGGCCATCCTGGTACTCATGGCTGTTCCCTTTAATTGTTGGTATGTCTGGCCTTCGAAAGTGAAGAAGTTATGAGTCAGGATGAAGCTGGCTAAGGTAATGAGGAAAGAGGTTTTATGTTGGGTGGCATGTGATCGGCGTGAAAGGAAGTGCTCCATCGCAGCGAGGCCCAGGACGTGCGGAATATTTCCTGACTCACAATTTCTTCACTTTCGAAGGCCAGACATACCAACAATTAAAGGGAACAGCCATGGGTACCAGGATGGCCCCCTCGTACGCCAACCTATTTATGGGTCGCTTAGAGGAAGCCTTCTTGGTTACCCAGGCCTGCCAACCCAAAGTTTGGTACAGATTTATTGATGACATCTTCATGATCTGGACTCACAGTGAAGAAGAACTCCAGAATTTCCTCTCCAACCTCAACTCCTTTGGTTTCCATCAGATTCACCTGGTCCTACTCCAAATCCCATGTCACTTTCCTTGACGTTGACCTCCATCTGTCCAATGGCCAGCTTCACACTTCTGTCCACAACAAACCCACCAACAAGCAACAGTACCTCCATTATGACAGCTGCCACCCATTCCACATCAAACGGTCCCTTCCCTACAGCCTATGTCTTCGTGGCAAACGAATCTGCTCCAGTCCGGAATCCCTGAACCATTACACCAACAACCTGAAAACAGCTTTCGCATCCCGCAACTACCCTCCCGACCTGGTACAGAAGCAAATAACCAGAGCCACTTCCTCATCCCCTCAAACCCAGAACCTCCCACAGAAGAACCCCAAAAGTGCCCCACTTGTGACAGGATACTTTCCGGGACTGGATCAGACTCTGAATGTGGCTCTCCAGCAGGTATACGACTTCCTCAAATCCTGTCCTGAAATGAGATCCATCCTTCATGAAATCCTCCCCACTCCACCAAGAGTGTCTTTCTGCCGTTCAGATAACCCCACAGCCAGGAGTCACATTGATTAAGATCGGGTGATCTGGATGGCCAGGCTGTAAGGAAATGATGGCTGATAATTCAAGCATTTCCAGAATGCCTCTGCAATAGCTGCTTCACTGGCTGTACAGTGTGAGGAAGAAGTCCATCTTGCATAAAACTGATCCTACCCCACATTCACGCTGTTGAAGGGTTGGACTAACACTGCGCACGAAAGACTCTCATTATGTTTCCCAGTAATGGTACAGATAATAGTACCTCCAGGATCTGTCTCCTTGAAAAAATACGGCCCTATGGTAAACAGTGCTGTCAACCTCCACCACACAGTTACCTCAGCAGAATGGAGAGGTACTAATTGAAGTGGGGGCAGATTTTCCATTGCCCATATTCTACTATTCTGTGTATTGACATGCCCTTGGAGATGGAAATGGGCTTTGTTTGTCCACTTCCATGTGATTAAGAAATTCTAGAGCAAACATTTTTCTTAAGGGCACATCAGCATGAAGCAGTCCCTAAACATGGGTACTTTTGTATGGGAAACAATGCAGAATGTTTCATAGAATTTTATGCACTGTGCTCACAGACATGTCCAAAGTTCAGTCTATTCTCCATGCACTGCATGTTTGCAGACCACCACTTGACCCTCCTGCAATATTGTGGCCATACCTACTGACGTCAGATCAATTGTTTTCCTCCCTCTGCCACACTGCACTTCAAAAGAACCAGTATTTTCAAATTTCATAAAAGATGAACATCGACAAAAGCAAAATGAGGATAATGGAATGTAGTCAAATTAATTCGGGTGATGCTGAGGGAATTAGATTAGGAAATGAAACACTTAAAGTAGTGAAGGAGTTTTGCTATTTGGGGAGCAAAATAACTGATAATGGTCGAAGTAGAGAGGAAATAAAATTTAGACTGGCAATGGCAAGGAAAGCGTTTCTGAAGAAGAGAAATTTGTTAGCATCAAGTATAGATTTAAGTGTCAGGAAGTCCTTTCTGAAAGTATTTGTATGGAGTGTAGCCGTGTATGGAATTGAAACATGGACGATAAATAGCTTAGACAAGAAGAGAATATAAGCTTTTGAAATGTAGTGCTACAGAAGAATGCTGAAGATTAGATGGGTAGATCACATAACTAATTAGGAGGTATTGAATAGGATTGGGGAGAAGAGGAGTTTGTGGCACAACTTGACAAGAAGAAGGGACCGGTTGGTAGGACATGTTCTGAGGCGTCAAAGGATCACCAATTTAGTATTGGAGGGCAGCGTGGAGGGTAAAAATCGTAGAGGGAGACCAAGAGATGAATACGCTAAGCAGATTCAGACGGATGTAGGTTGCAGTAGGTACTGGGAGATGAAGAAGCTTGCACAGGATAGAGTAGCATGGATAGCTGCACCGAACAAGTCTCAAGACTGAAGACCACAACAACAATCATTTTCTCCAGATCCTTGGCAGACATCAGACAAATACCCTTCTTTTTCATACCCATGAGAGTTCACAGAACTACTGGTGCACACTCACCGTTCTTGTAAAAGAGTTTTACCAAAAGTGAGCGATCCTGCATTGAGATGGTTATACCAAGCATCTCTGACACAAACTGAGGAACAGCCGTGTAGTACACCCCGCTTCTTATTTTGCATATTCTGCCAGTTACAGTGCTATCTAGTGGTAACATTTTCATTTTGTTTTTGTTTCCATAACATTTCCCCCTTCTTCGTTAACATAATGTTCAAATTTGACATCATTCTGAGCAGTGGTTCTTCTTTTCTCACACTGTTTTGAAACTGAAACTTTAATTATAATCAGCCTATATAAAATAAGAGAGGGTATGTGTTAACCAGTATTTAGTCCAGTAGGGCATCCAGATGTAAGAATGTGTTGGAGAGCACATTCCCATCTCTGCAGTTCAGGAAACTAGTACTGGGTGGGAAGATCCAAACAGCCTGTGTGGTGTAGAAAGCACTCAAGTCCCTTGAGTCATGCTGTAGAGAGTAGAGCATGTTCAGCAACTTGGTAATGGGTGGCCTCAAGAGTGGCAGTTTTTTATACAGATTCATGCGCACAGGCATTTTTGTGGTGGTCCTGACCATATAGAATGCTGTGCAGTGTACACGAGTTAGTTGCTAACCAATATGCATGGTTTCACAAGCCATTGAAACGGTAGGATATATCAGTTGTGGTCTGGAGTAAGTTGTATTGAGCGGGTACATGGAGCAGGTTTTACGGCAGGGATGAGAGCATAGGTAGGAATACTGTGGTAGGGATAATGGTTTGAAAAGTCATATCTCGTTTCAGGGCTTGACTTTAAAAGATCAGTCTTGGCAGAGTCATATTTTGAGATATTCAAGGTCTGGGGAGTACTGCGTGACAGGAGGGCAACTGTGATTCTGGAAGTGGGAACAGTATTTGTCAGAGGATGAGACAAGGATGCTGCTCATTAGATTTATTTGTGGAGTGTGACCAAAATTTTTGATCACTTATCCAGTGATACAAAATGTCTGACAGACAGGAAAGTAAAATTTGAAAACAAACTGAAAAGGTTTCTCCTTGATAACTCCTATTCCATAGAAGAATTTCTATTATTACAATGTGTACAAGGCAGTGTGCAGGAGTTACCAGTTCACATCAGTACTTAAATAAAAAGAAGTTATACATGATCAGCATGCAGACGCATTTACAAAGTAATTTATGATGCAACTCTAAAATGACTTGTTCCAAATCGTTATGATTAATCTTGCAAATGATCCATGGAACCTGAAACTAACTAATTAACATCTGTAAGGTAGATGGAGGAGAGGAAAGCCTGAGAGAGTGATTGCTGTAGCTGTTGAGGTATATGCTTGATTGAGGCTGAGTTCAACAACATCAAGGAAGATGGCTTTATGTTTAAAGAAGGACCAGACAAATTCGAGCTAGGAAAAGGCATTAAGTTTTTACAGGAAGTAGAGGAATTCTTCTTTGCCACGAGTCCAGACCACAAAGATGTAATCGATACCAAGCCAACAGGGCTTAGTTTTTGGGTTGCGAGGAATGACTGTTCTGTGTGAAAATGCTGACACGGGTTAGAATCATCCCCCTGATTTGTTTGTAAGTCTGGCACACAAACATAGAACAGTTATGGGTAAGAATGAAGTTAATAGGTTGACAATAAATGTGGTTTTAGGAAGGCTTTGAAGTGGCCATTTAGAAAAGTAGTGTTCTGAGGCTGAGTGGCTGTGTGTATGTATTTGTAAAGCATGGTTGCACTGAAGGAGAGAAGGAGGGTTCCAGGTGGGAGAGAGTGGAAGGAATCTGAGCTGTTCCAGGAAGTGATTGGTGTGTTCTGTCTACTTTATGGGGCTACATACTTGGGGATGGAGGTGCTGGTCAACCATGGTTGAAGTGTGTACAGTGGGTACTTTCAAGCCAGCTACCATGGGATGGCCACGATGGTTGCATATGTGTATTTTGGGAAGTAGGTAGAAAGTGCAGGGGGGTGGGGGTGGGGGTGGGGGGTGTACACAGTACTAAGGAAGCAGTTGCGAGTCCTTTTGAGGGGCCAAGGCTCTTCAGGGTTTCCTGCAGCTCAGTGTGAATGGAAGAAAAGGCTTACGGCTGCTTCACAGAACTCAGGTTCCTTGTTTCAAATTAAGTCTTTCAGTACTGACAGGCTTTTTTCCAGTATTGCATCCTCCATCTTGTCTTCATCTACTTCCTCTTTGCTTTTAATAATGTTGCATTCCAACTGTCGAGCAGCTAAGACGGGCCAACCAAAATATACACAGAAAGAGTAAATATATCAAGGCACAGTTTTTACTAAATTATAGTTGACAACATGACTAATTTTCTGTTATACATAAGTAATTAAAACATTTATAGGTGCCAAATTATGACACCGGTTTTTTCTTTGAATGTAGTATACTACATTGTGCTAATACATGTTTTCTCACATTGTGCAGTATATTTTAACAGACATTAATCATTCTTGCATATTGTGCGCTCGTTGCATTATATACTGCATTGGAAGTTGAACTTTATAAACTATCCACTTTATAGCAAGCAAATGTGTATTGAAATTGCCTGCTGATAACTTTCAATTGGTTGCCTAGGAAGTACCATTGCCTTTCAATTCCAAACGATGCGAGGTGCTGTTAGGTGAACTTTTTGATACCTTAGAGCTGGTTTCAGTTCTATTCCTCTTCAAGTTATACAAAAACTAGTTATTTTGCAGCAAAGTTGTTGAGATGTCACGAACTGGACAGCAGACCATGGGTAAAATGTTTTTTGGCTATTCTCTAGTTACCATCAAAAGTTTTGTTCCACTAGCCCTTGTATGGAGAGGGAGAGAGAGAGAGAGAGATAGAGAGAGAGAGAGAGAGAGAGAGAGAGAGAGAGAGAGAGAGTGTGTGTGTGTGTGTGTGTGTGTGTGTGTGTGTGTCAGTCAGTCTTACTCAAAAGGTCCTCATTTTCAAAGCATGTTTACCCAAATTTCATGATCCAAGTTTATCTTTCTTGACTCAGAATGTTGAGTGGTATGGGCCTATTAACCAGTCACTGGCTAAAATTAAAATAAATTTGTATCTGACATGTCATGTCAGTGAACTGAGTGTATGGGATCAGCCACCAGTCAACCACAAGTTTTTGTTGCGTGGCATGTGCTCACTGTGATTTATGTTTTTAGCTACATGCAGAGCCTTGCAAAGCTGATGACTGCACCTAACTGTTTCCGACTGTCATTAACAAAGTTATTTAAGTATCATTCAATTTTCGATTGCAGGTACAGGGCAATATTGATCATCACAATACTATTGAGCACGAATCATTCTATTCATGTTTATATGGCAATTTCTCACCACATAAGTTTCATAAAAAACCACACGTATATCTGAATTCCTTTTTAGGTTAAAAAATACTTCTGTGTACCAAAAATGAATGCTTCATCTATTACAACGTGTAATCTTTTTTTTTTTTCTTTCTATTTTTGTGTTCATGACACTAGGGAATTCCCCCATTCCCTGCTCACCACTTTTGGGGACAAGTGCTTTTATAATATCCAGGTACATAATATAACTTGATACTCTATAATATTTCCTCAAGGCAATATTATTTTCAACTGAATTATTGTTTTGAAGTCAATGTTAATTCCCATTTTTTACAAACTGGAAATACAGAGATTTCTTTGTTTGATCAACTACTTCTGCACCACTTGTTTTTAATAGCACTGGTAACAGCTGCTGCTTAAAGTAATTAAACTGGAAAAAACCACCACCTTTACTATCCCCACTTTTTCATTCTTAGAGTGAGCATCACTGAAGTTAGTTTTGATAAAGGTACTCAACTTTTTGCTACCTTATCTGGCTATCCTGGACCAGAAAAGAATACAGGGCGTTTCAAAAAGAAAGAGCAGATTTCAAACATTTATTTCTCAAAAACTACAAATGATAGAAACACAATTCAAACGTTTCTTGTCAGAGAAAGGTTCAAAGTTTTTCAATGGTCCGCGCAGAAGTTCCATGCAAATCCGCAGTGGCGCTGGCGTTTGTTTGTAGGAAAATGGCGACGACACCACAGGAACGATCATTTTGTGTGCTGCAATTTGCAAAGTTAGAGTCCATTGTTGGTGTGCAACGTGCATTCCGCCGTCAATTCAACAAACAGCCGCCTCGTCATAAGCAAATTTATGAGTGGCATCACAGATTCGTAGAAGATGGTTGCATCTGCAAGCGAAAAAGCACGGGTCGTCCACGCACATCGGATGAAAATGTCGAGCGTGTCCGTGCAGCTTACGAAAGGAGCCCTAGAAAATCCACGGCACGGGCAAGTCACGAACTAAACATGTCTAAAACAACGGTATGGCGCGTTCTGAGTAACCGTCTGCACATGAAGCCGTACAAACTGCAGTTATTGCAAGCATTGCGTCCTGACGACCACAACAAAAGGTTCGAATTTTCAACTGCAATTCTACAGGACATGGAAGAGGACAATTTTGCCGAACGATTAATTTTTTCAGATGAATCAACGTTTCACATTTCTGGTAAAGTTAATCGGCATAACGTACGAATTTGGGCGAGTGAAACTCCGAGGGACGTTATTCAACATGAAAGAGACTCACCAAAGGTTAACGTCTTTTGTGCAATTTCGGTAAACAAAGTTTATGGACCTTTCTTTTTCATGGAGAAAACTATCACAGGAACCATTTACCTGGACATGTTAGAAAACTGGCTATTTCCTCAACTTCAGGAAGATTCAAATCACTTCATCTTCATGCAAGATGGCGCCCCACCACACTTCTCTGAACCTGTACGACGGTACCTAAATAACACCATTCCAGGACGGTGGATTGGAAGAGCAGGAGCACAAGATCAATGTCATCGTCTGTGGCCTCCCAGGTCACCAGACCTTACTCCCTGCGATTTTTATTTGTGGGGGTACATAAAGGACTGTGTTTATGCCCCACCTATGCCCGCTACTCTTCAAGAGGTACGACATCGAATTGTTGCGGCCGTGAATTCGGTAACTAAAGACCAGTTGCGTCGTGTGTGGCAAGAAATGAGATACCGGTTTGATATTTGTCGTGTAACAAATGGTGCTCATATTGAGGTACAGTTTTGATATTTGTTGTGTAACATTTGGTACTCATATTGAGTGAAGGACCGTTGGAATTGTGTTTCTATCATTTGTAGTTTTTGAGAAATAAATGTTTGAAATCTGCTCTTTCTTTTTGAAACGCCCTGTATAAGACAAAAGTTTTTTGGGTAAGGTACCGCATCATATAGTATAAAACTACTGCTGCTGGAGAAAAAACGAATGTTTCAGCCACAGTTGCAGTGGCCTTCTTCTGCATCTAATGGTGCGTTCTAGCTATGCAGTGGCCCTTATATTTGTTGCTATTGTTCACTGTGCATGCCATAACGTCATAATATTAAAAAGATAGTTTGTTTTATTGGTCACTTTTATGTCAACTGACTCTGGCCGCGGAAGCCTACACAGTTATATTATAGAATATAATACTTTTACATGACATCTTTTATACTTTTACATTGAATCAAACAACGGAAACTCCAGGTAGGAATAACAAAGATGTAGGAAAAAGACAGATTGTTACTCACCGTAAAGAAGACACGTCAGGTTGCAGACAGGCACAATTAAAGCGGTAATCTTGAAAGGGGGGAGGAGAGGGTAGTGATAGTAGTGTAGGGGCAGGGAGAAAAATTAATGCTGTCTGGTGTAGTGTGCAGGGACCAGACTGCGAACACGCACAGCATCAGGAAGTTGTGGGGCAGGGAGGTGGGGAAAAAAAGAGCAAAAAAGGAGAGGAGTGGGAAAAGATGGGCGGATGCGTTGGCAGAGGGTTGCAAATAAACAGTCTCCACTCAATCCATTTCCCTCCTCACCCCTATAACACCCCACACCCCCACCTTCTACATGCTCCATAAAATCGCAAACTCAACAATTCTCATTTGAAGGGATGGTATACAAACAAATCTGCTGAAAAGCCATGGGCACCTGCATGGAACCCTCCTATGCCAACCTTTTTATGGGTCATATACAGGAGTCCTCCATAGCCTTCCAAAACACCAAACCCCTAGTCTGGTTCAGGTTCATTGATGATATCCCAGATCACGTAAGAAACATATTGCCCGATCGCTTGGTCTAGCAGGCAACCCTTGTCAGGGAACGGCCACCAGGCGGCAACAGCGTCACACCCTTACTTGTGGAATCAACCACTAGATGGCACTCCGTTCTGTGAAATATGTGGCAACATTGGCCGAACGCGTGCAGCTTTCCACTATTTGGCGTCTGAAGTACAGCTGTTTCTGACATTCCGGTGGTAGTGGATCGAGTCGTCATGCCGAGGGCCTGCGAGTATATCAACTGTGGAAGGAGTAGACGAACAAATTCTGAACTAAAAATGTTCAGATTTCCTGTCAAAGATAAAGAAAGATTACGTGAGTGGATTTTAAATTCAGGTAAATCAATAAATTAGTTATGAGTAAGAATTAATAAAGAGCCCTAAGCATTCGATCCTATCTAAATTTTGTCGATCTTATATTCTGATATAACGTGGCACCCCTTCCTGTACAAGAATCATATCGTATAATTTTTAAATGAAATCTTTGCTGCGATTTGGACTTTTTTAAACTGTTTATTCACTTCACTATCGTAATTTTGGCTGTAGAGGCATTTTTGTGCGCAATGTGAAAACTGAAACCAACGTATAATAAAATGCAAAGCATAGTGTGGTAACATTTGGTAAACAATTTAAGAAGCATTACCTTACAAGACCTTTCCCTTGGTACTTGAAAATGGCTCTAGAGCTGAAATTGCAACAGTGAAATAAATGAATAATAGCCATCATCAAACTGCTAGGTCGTCGGTCCCTCTAAATCCTGTTATATACTAGAGCGAACGAAGTGAACGAGTGTAAAACCTCGTTTACACTGCTGCAAATGAGTATTCATAGATAATTCGCCAATGTTCACTGCCATTCGTTTATACATGTGAACAAGCGTTTATACTGGAATGAAGGGAGGAGAATATAAGAGAACGAGCATAGCATGCAAACTATAGACGCTGCCTATTTTAATTTTTTTATCTGTGCGCTAATAATCCTCACACAGCTTTCACTCGAAAACAACACTAATTATATTAACAGGTCTGTGGGACTGCGGATATCCCCAGTAATAACTGTGTTGCAGATAAAAGTGTACGTCTGTTGCGAATATTTGCGGGTTATCTTTAAACTGTACAAAGTAAATTTTTAACATAATTATGGTTTGCCGCCTGTGGCTCTTCAAAGTTGACACCACCAAAATATGCTCGAAAAATGCGCTTTCACTTGTATATTACCACATTTGCAGCCCCCTTTCAACAACAATCCAAAATTCATCATTTTGTGCCACTCTGATATCATTTACAATAAGTTACATGCAAAGTAAAAGAATTTAAATTTGAAATGACTGATAACCGAGTGCGGACATCAGCAGACAAAAATTCAGGCCAGGCACAAGTCTCTTTTCAGAGCAGTGGTGGGTTAAACTGCTTTACAAAACGTTAATATCTCAGAATGCGGATAAGCAACTTGGCAGATGTGGATAATGATCTTGTAGATGCGGTGCACATACAGACGGCGGCATGTTTCCCGTCCGCGCAAACTTCTAGTTACATCTACGATGTAAATCTTTGATATTGAGATAGGATTATTTTGCCCACTGGTTTTGACAAAGCAAACAAAGTGGCGTAGGAAAATAGATATGTTGGTGGCTTAATTTGTTACGTAGATGTGAAACGCTTTGAAGTAATGCCAGTGCACTTAACACTGAATTGCAGCTCCAGCCTTCTTTAGATTTATTCCAGAATTTTGCACATACGTCACTTGACGCCTTTCGCTGGCTGCTCATTACACCTGACAATGAAATTTACTAGCAGCAACATAAAGCAGTTCGCAAGAAGACGAGTACTCTCCGTGCTGGTAACGCCAAAGGGGACACGAGGCAAACTTCTTTTGATGCTTTCCTCAAAAACTGACAGCCAGCTGAACACTAACGAACACTATCGAATGCGTACCGAAAAAGACTGAATGTTACTGTCTCGCAGTGGTGAATGGAATTGAACACTACGGAATCAGCATTTCATCATGCAAACACTTGCAAACATTGATGTTATGCTTTCGCTACTTTATTGTTTCTCACTGTGAAAAGCTAAGCACTAAAGGGGAAACAACATTATAGGCAATGTTTGTTTTAATTACGAAGCAAGTAATGTCACGTGTTTCTTAACTTTTGCAGGAACTTCAGAGGCACTGTGGGCACCGAGTAAAGTTTACGAGCCAAACACGACTGAATGTCGTTTGCTCAAATTCGTCTACATATATAAGAATGCAGTTTTTCCTGTTTTAGTTCACTCAGTGTTGACCACGCTTAAAACGCCATAGGACCACATTCCCAGAATTAATCACAATATTAAAAGTCCAAAAAAGGTTGCACACAAAGATCTCTCTTCAGCTAGTCACCTTCTGGTAGAAACAAATGCAACACCGCAAAAGTTTCCAGACCTGAAAGAAATCATAGAAATGCCTGCGAGACAAGTTAAAAGAAAACTCTGTATGCTACGTCATGATTATGAGGATACTCCTAGAAAGCAAAAACTGAAACAGAAAATACATAATATGAACAGATCACTGAAAAACAAAACTTCCTACTTGTCAAAAGTTAAGAGTAGATTATTGCATTGTAGGAGCTCAAATAATATTGCCCATGTGTTCAGCAGTTTCTGCTTCCCATCTGATTACTCCAGGGCACTGGCTGCAATGCAGTGCAAGAGCAAAAAACGTCCGTGGTCTTCTATCGAGAGAAATCTCTCTCTGATTTTGTTTTACAAATCTCCTGCAGCATATAAATTTTTGCGAAAATTGGGTATCGTATTACCTGGACTGTCCACAATTAGACGATGGATTGGCGTCACAAAATTTCTACCAGGGTTTAACAAAAACCTTTTTAGTCAACTTAGCAAGAAATTTGAGGCACAAACTTATTTAGTAAAGGCATGTGTAGTATCTTTTGATGAGATGTCGATAATGCGTCTTCTGGAATATGCAAAAGATCTCGATTTAGTAGAAGATCCAGAAGATTGGGGAAGGAAACCACTTCCTGCAAATTATGCATTTGTTTTTATGATTAGAGGCATCTACAGTAACTTGAAATTGCCTGTTTCATATTTTTTGTCTAATTCCAGAGTAAAACATGCGGTTTTATTGGGACTCTTACAGGAACTAATTATTTGATTGCAAAATGCAAACCTAGAGCCACAATTAGTCGTTTCTGATCAGGGAGCTAGTAATCGAAGTGTTGTGAAGCATTTACATCTTACGCCTGAAAAACCTTATTTTATTGTAAATGGACAGAAATTGTTTTATATTTATGATGTCCCACATTTATTCAAAAGCATATGAAACAATCTGCTTCGTGTCGACTTCATTTTCAACAATGCTGTTGTTTCATTCGAAGATGTCAGGAAAACATATGACATTGATAAGAAGAACAAAAAAAGCAGAATGTTGGTAAAACTCACTGACAGTCACTTGCGACCTGATTCATTCAATGAATGTAAAAATGGCAGTCCGGGTCCTCAGCCACTCTGTTGCTGCAGCTATCAGAAACTGTGTAGTGACTAAAGAATTGCAAAGTGATACAGCAGAGAGCACAGCTACTTTTATAGAATTTATGAACAATTTGTTTGACATTTTGAACAGCAGGACAGTATTTTCCTCTAATCCATATAGGTGTGCATTATCAGAACAATGCCCAGTAGTAATGGAAACGCTACAGAATGCAAAGGATGTCTTAAGTACCATAAATAAAATTGAACAAAAAACAAGACAGGTAAAATAATGAAACCACCATGCATTACGGGTTTAATCCAGACTGTGAATGCTATTGCTCAGTTTTTCTTTGAGGAACAAACTGCGGGCATTAAATTTTTACTGACCAGCAGATTGAATCAAGATGCTCTTGAGAATTTATTTTCTGTGTACCGTCAGAAAGGAGGTTACAACCGTAATCCAACAGTTAGAACACTAAGGTGCTTGTTCCGAACAAGCACTATTAACTCACTAATGAAGCCTTCTGACGCTTCAAATTGTGAGAATGACACTGACAAGATGCTGTTACTGAACAACTGTGTGTTGCAAAAAGAAGGTGATGAATCTCAGCTGTTGGAGAGCTCTGGAAACGTCGGAATTCAACACCCCTGATTCCTCTACGGATGAAGAAGAGAGTATCATCGAGGCCTCACAGCAAGACCTTTCCTCTGAACAGTGTTCAGTAGCATATTTTGCTGGCTACTTAGCACACATATGCATCGAAAGGTATGGTTGTTTGAGATGTAAGGAGACACTTACATGTAGCAGTGAGCTTCAAGAGAAGAGGGAGTTTTTTATTCTCCATAAAAAATATGCAACTGGGAATTTGTGTCATTCAGTGGGACTCAGCGCTCCAACTGCTGAGTTTAGCAACATTATTGAAATGTTGTTACAGGCATATGAGTCCTGTTTTTTTACAGTTTATTTATAAGAGAAATATAAAGTTTAGGATTGTTAATTACATTAAATTAAAACTTGAAAACTTTCACTGGTTGGACGATGACGAATGTGGAGAACACAGACTTTTCATTTCGAATCATCTTGTGAAATGCAAATTGTTTTACAGTTGCAGAACAATGTTCAAAGACAAGTGTAGTAGAACTGTCTCAAAACTGAAAATTATAAAAAATATGTAGTTTATTCATACTGAATTTAAGTACCAAATAAAGATTCTCCGTTAGGCTGCACAAATAAGTTTCGTTGCCTTACCTTGATCACTCTACCACGTTTAACTAGAAAGAAGTAATGTGTTAAATCTGAGCAAAACAGTACTGCTTGTGACAATAGTAGATGTGCTGACCGCAAAGTTAAGATGTTTACCATCAAAGAATTTTTTTTTACTCACGATATTTAAAGTTTCATAATATTTATTTTTTTCGAAGATATCGTTAAGTGTGTACATGAAATTATATTCGTTTACAACTAACAGTAAATGCAAAATGTGGTTATACTTAAGAACGCTTACAGAAATACTTAGAAAGGAAGCTAAATCTGTTTCTTAAACTTATTTACAGTCTCAATGTGAAAAATATATTGTCGTTATAACTCACCTAATCCCTATACATACTCTATGCAAAATAAATAATTATGTCGGTAGTGTCAGGACGTGAAACCCACTGCTCAGTGCAATATTTGTCAGTAAATTAATGGATTATATTTCAAAGACGTTGAGAAGATTTTGAAAACTTTCTAGTGTTAACCTGCACGTGGAGATCTTTTTTACCACCATAATCCGTATCAGAAGAGCTGTATAACAAAGAGGAAATAGACGGCGAGTGTAAAACCTATGCGACTGCAATACAGTCTGCATTTAAACAGTAACTCATGAGAAATATATGTGTGTGTTACTTTTTATTTAGGCCTATTTCATTTCGCGTATGATTGTGAGAAGTATCCCTACAGTAGAAATAAACTTGGTTTGAAGAATTACAGGAGCTAATCTACGTTCTTCGATTGAAAACTCGGGAAAAACTATAGCCGATCATTGTCTACACGTCAGCTGTGTGACGAATGCATTTCGCACGCAGCGCTCTAGCCGAACACAAATCAGCTCATTCACGTCACCGAAGATACAGCGTTGCCAATTCCGCGACATGGACAGGTCAATTAGCATTATAGCGTCGCCTGCGACATCTGTTGACCGACGGGAAAACTATTTTTACGGTTGCCTGTTCCGCCGTAAGGACGGTCAATCTGTTTCTTATGTGATCTGGGATGATATCTTCATGATCTAGATTCAGGGCCAAGACACTTTATCTTCGTTCCTTCACAACCTCAACATCCCCCCCCCCCTTCCCTTCGCTTCACATGGTCCTCCTCAACCCAGAGTGCCACCTTCCTAGATGCTGACCACCCAAAGGAGTGTCCCCTTCACCATTCAGTACCAACCCAGACTGGAACAACTAAACCACATCCTTCATCATGCCGAGAAGTGAGGGAAATCCTACCCGAGGTACTTTCCACCCTTCCGAAAGTGGTGTTCCGTCACCCACCCAACCTCCACAACATCCCCTTGCCACAGGGATCATATCCCTGTGGAAGATCCAGATGCAAAACCAGCCAAATCACCCACTCAGCACTTCCTATTCCAGTCCTGTCACAGGTTTGTCCTAAACCATCAGGGGCCGAGCCACTTGTGAAGGCAGCTGTGTCATTTACCAGCTCTGCTGCAATCATTGCACAGCTTTTTATATTGGTATGACTACCAACCAGCTGTCCACCTGGATGAACGGCCACTGCTGAACTGTGGCCAAGAGCAAAATAGACCACCCTGTAGCACAACATGCAGCTGAAGATAACACACTTGATTTCAATGTCCGCTTCATTATCCGAGTGAACTGGATCCTTCCCTTCACCACCAGCTTTTTTGAACTGCACAAATGGGAGTTATCCTTATAAAAAATTCTCTGCTCCCGTAATTATCCCAGCCTCGACCTACGGTAACTACTATCCTTACACCCTCCACTCAACAGTTTCCATCCCCTCTGTCCCCGTTCTCATAGCCCACCCGTTTATTTGCAGCCCTCTGCCAATGCATCTGCCCGTCTTTCCTTGGTCCTCTCCCTTTTTGATCTTTTTTTCCATTTTCCTGCCCCACAACCTCCTGACACTACACCTGTTGGCAATCTAGTCCCTGCACACTCCTCCAGACAATGTTCGTCTCTCTTCCCACCTGTACACTACTATCGCTTCCCCTTCCTCATCCACTCCAGATTGCTGCTTGCACCCGAAGTGTGATGTTGAATGCTGGCCCCAAGATGCTGGAGTTGGCAGTTGTGTATCCATGAGGTTGTGTGTGTGTGTTGTGGCCAAAACTATGAGTTTCTTAATTGTGCCTGACTGCAACTTGACAAGTCTTCTTTGCAATCTGTCTTTTCCTACATTGTTGACACTTTTACATTGGATGTAAGTGAATGAAACAAGGTGAAACAAAGATCAACTGCATTAACAAATTTATTCCCAAAGTGAAATAACAAATTTATATACATATAAACTTTAACAAGATTTTAAACAAACATTTTCTTTCCAATGTTTAACATCATTTTAAAACAAAAATATGGAACTGATTCTACCTGAGTATTCATATTACCTAGGTGTATCTCACTAGCTACAGTTCATAACTAGCTTGCACAATGGACCCTGGAAAGGTGTGATGTGAGGCTGTCAGTGAGTACATTAACACAAGAATAACACAGAAGGGAAACACACAGCCTCTGGCAGTGGGTGAGAATTGTCAAAACGAGTATCACAATCTTCAGTTATATAACAGCTTCTTAATCTAGTGAAGAACCTAGGAACCTTTGTAAAATCTCATCCAAATTGCACCCTGTTTTATATACATAAAAATAGTTTCTAATCTGTAACATAACAGGTGGTTATTTTTCCTCTGACATTTATAAAACAACATTACATTTTCATCCATCAAAACAGAGGGTGGGGTGTTAAGCTACACTGATTCGCACAGCAATAATTAAAAGGCAAAAAAAATTGGAGTATAAAAGAAAAAGCAATGTGAATTGTATTATCGATGCACATAAAAAGTAACCATATAAGCAAGTTTTTCAGCACTGGAATGCCCACTGAACTGCAAATATATACTGATAAAGCAGTGTCAATCCTATTAAAAGCTGCGAGTATAGTATCACTGATGTAACACTACCTTAGTTTACTCTTCCATGAGCCAATAAGCTGGGAATGAGAAACAAGAAAATGCAATAACTTACATATTCCTTTCACTATCTTTGGCACTAAATATAATGAAAAGCAATGTAATCCTTTTACTAGTGGTCTGACTCACTGATCCAGAGACCTCACTGCGCTTCCCTCATTACTAATTCGTCCTGCAATTCCCTACAGATTGCAAGATTCACATACAGCAAGTGCTTCAGTGCGTTCCTCCAGTAGCTCCTTGCCAGTAATCGCCAATTTTTCTTTACCAAAATCATCCAGTGGCAGTCCCTGTATCATAAATACAAACATTTAAATTTGCATTTTTATGGACTACAACTCTTACATTAAGGTAAATTGCACAATAAATAAATATATCTACAGAACTGTTTTGTGCCTCCTTAGATGACAATCTGACAGTCAAAACTACAACAGTAACATCTCATATCCAGGCATCCAGTCATTTATTGCTTCATTTTCAAATGTTATTTTTAAAACTGCAATTTATCTTAAAGTGCCATTGATTTTAATCTTAGATATGCGACTTTCTACATTAGAACTGAACACAAAGGCAACACATTTTCTAAAAGTATTTCATTCTTTGAATAAACAGCACTTCTCTATAAAAAGTTACTTTCTTTGTTGCCTGAAACAACAGATGGGAATGGTTTACAGCAGTTTCTTATCAAACAGAATTCTGAATCCTAAATGTTTTTTGAAGTGAAAATTCTATCTATTAATAAAGGTGACAAATCCTAGCATCTCATCTCAATCTTATTCTACATTCAGGTGTGAGATACTGAAATATAACGTTCTGTCACATGATTCCCTAAATAGAATTATAAATATGAAGTGTCTGAAGTTTTTTGCTCAAAATCTCAGGTGTGTTTTAACTCACTGCCTTGATTTATTAAGTTTTCCCTTGAATCTGATGGTAAGAGTTTGGTTACAATGTACAAAGTAATGTGTTCAGAACACACACACACACACACACACACAAAATTCACTCTATAAATGGTCCAAATCTGATCAGAATGAAAATCGAATAAATAAAGATGTTATCTTGGGAATCTGTCACCTGCTAGGGAATAATGATCTTTTAAGTCATTTGGTAGCATTAGCAGCACTCAGTTACTGCTGAAGTGTGATTCACTGTTCTTTCATCTCTTCTTGACAGTTTGTTTAAAAACGACAAGCCACAATCTAAACAAAACCGCAATTTCTTTTGATACATTCACCAAATCTTTTGAAAAACTAGTATCAACAAAATATGCATACATACAGTTTGAAGTTATAGAGAGAGTACTCAAATAGTTTATGGCGTAATGGAAACTCCATGTTGGAGTATCAACAATATCTTCTCCATCCCCCCCCCCCCAGGCCCCCACCTAATACCTAGGCCCGGAATGGCCTGACAGACAATGCTCTTCTCTTCCCCTATCTGTACTCTGCTATCCCTCTCCCTTATCCCAACCACTACAGATTGCTATTCACTTGACAAGTCACATTCCAGTTGGAGCTGGTGGTGGTAGTGGTTATATGAATGTGTGCACATTTTCTTTGCTGAGAAAAGCTTTGGCTGAAAGCTCTAACGTGTAGCAGTCTTTTCATTGTGCCTGTCTGCAACTTGAGGTGTCATCTTTATGGTGAGTAGCACTATCATTTTCTTAGTATAGTTTATAAGTATAGTAAGTGGGAGTGAGAATGAAAGATTGGGAAAGTAACTTTCTTATACTTCATCTAGCATTAATGTGTTCAAGCAAGTATTAAAGTGGGAGATTCATAGTAACCAACAGCACTGTTTCACGGTCCAGTGCAATCTCGTGACAGTCGCAGAAATGAAATACAAACAATGGTAGAGTATGTAGGAGAGCACGTGTGAAGACTTTTTCTTGTATATAATTTTGTCACACATTAGTAAACTGTTTTAAAGAAAATGTAACCACTCTGATAAAATGATAAATGATTAATTTTTTCCCATTTCGTTATTAAAAGAAATGAATGTACTGCATTAAAAAAAAAATCAATAAAATTTGGAAGTTAATTTTGCGCAGCAAACATACAATGCAATTTTATTCACTAAATTATATACAGACCAGAAATACCAAATGCATAATAGGCTTAACTTGAGAAAATACTTCTACGTATAAACGTATCCCAAATGATCAAATGAATATGAGCCAACTACTCAACTTTCAATGATTTCTATGGCTTCTTCTGAATGTGGAAAGTCACTATTTCATTTCAGCAAACAGTGTAAAGCTATAGTAATGACAACAGAGGGAAGAGAAGATGGTATATTTATTACCAGTCTCCTCAAAATAAAATAAGTATCTAGCTCTGCAAATTTATGGAAACCTACTTTTCACAATTATAAATGCATCTAATAATATTTATTGACCTTGGATTTCAGTTTTAGTCAAAGTTGTTAACTAAGTGTGTTTCTCTACAAACAGTGCCAAATTGCAAGCTGTGATATTAACTCTTTCACTTCTACACATGTGCGCTCGGCATTCTGTGCTGAGGCATCTTTGGCTATGGCTGCAGTAATTGAATTTCTTTTGTTATATGTCATAGTTAAAGCAGTACATCAAATTAGGTAAAACACTGCACAGAAAGTTGAAGAGTTTGAAAAGGTAAAAAAAGCACCACGTAAACTTTGCATATGGTTGATTTTAGCTCATACATTGGACGGAATGAAATGCAGCTAACATATTGAAATTTCAGTTAAAATTGAGAGTAGAAGAGTATCTCATTTCAGCCTCAAGTTACTGGATTTTGTATCTGCTGGACGATCGCACATGCTATGCCCAGTTCTGTCAAAGTGGACTTGCTCGCTGCTTCGATATACTTATCAGATTTTAACCTCCATTGTATGCAATTGGCCTGACAGGCATAGCTGACATGGTCTTACACCCACCTCCCCAATTAGGTTGTGTGGGTTGCAGAAGGATGTCAAACTATGAATGTAAAAGCTGGGACTTTTGAGTGAGTGCAAAAGACACCAGCAAAAAATAGTGAATTAAAATTGGAGTTTTCTTGCACAAATTTACTGCTCAGTAAAATTTATGTACTGGAAACCAACCATTCAGTAATGGTTTCAAAATTTCCATCCTTTATATTTTGTTTCCTGTGTGTTTATAAGAAGGTGTTTTAAGCATCCATTTTGGTATCTTCTGTTTCTACACATTCCCGTGAAAGCCACCGATTATATTTAGGGCACTAAAGTTGGAAATACAAGATATAACAGGCTATTTCAAAATCTGTGCCCGTAAGGCTTGTTGCGCTCTCACACAGGATTTTCAGAAGTGGGTTAAGAGAACTATTCGGTCGAAAAATTTCATTTTCTGTACATCTTACAGTCTGATATGTTTGCTTGATAAAGGACTATTTCTTTTCGTTATACACCATAGTTAGTGTGCTGCATCAAATTAACTGAAACACTGCACGAAAGATTATAAAGATTTTGCAGAGGTGTAAACACATTGCGTAAACTTTGTGCATGGTTGTGTATAGCTCATACAGTGCATGAAATGTAGGTAAGACATCGAAAGTTTATTTAAAACAGAGCAGAACAATATCTCATTTGCTCTTTAGTTATTGGGTTTTATATTCAAATGAGGGTCGTGCGCTACACACCCATTCCTGTCCTTGCACATCAGAAATCACATTATCACAATCTTCATACCTAATAAAGATATCTAAATGACACTTCTTGCACATGACAGAATGCAATGAGGCACATACATTGCATGATAAATACTCTAAGCTTTAACTCGTGCGTAGCAGTGACAGGTCGGCAGCTCAGAATGCATGCAGACGTTCATAGCACTGTAGGAAAACCAAACTGACACGCTTATATATATCCATAGCACCTGGGGAATGGTGGAGCAGGATGTGTACAAATGCCCACAGCAGCCAAAGGGTAAATCCACATTCTTCAATTCTTTAACTATTACCTCTATCACCTCCATTATATCTGTTTTATTTTTTGCCATAATTGAGAAAAGAAAGTGTATTATCAAACAAAGCTACACTGCTCAAGCTTGGTAAGAAAGACACGGATAACTTAATTAACCCTAGCACCACTAAGGGGTGGCAAAAATTGGCCGCAGTATTTGTTTTATTTGTGTACTATATTTGTTGGAGTGAAGAAGCAAGAATTTAGGTAGTTTTAGAAAAATATCTAGAGTATGTGCTGTCATGGTTTTATAATTTTTGCAAATTATTGAAATCTACCCATTATATTTTATTTAAGTGTGGGCATGGGTTTACAAAAGCCTATCATCTCTGCAATGGAAAGTGTTCTAGGGAAAACACTGCCCAGCATTACTGCAACTGTTCAATCTGTTTAATTTTATTCAAGAGGAAGACATCACATCTGTTTGAAGAGTAAAAACTCTAAAAAGAAAAAAGACATAATGACAAAAGTGTCTATAGTTTGTTGCAAGTGTTCCAAGTATGTGTGTTCCACTCATTCTGCAAAAACAATCATATGCAAAGGTTGAGAAATTGAAAGTGAATAGGTAGGAAAAACTGAATTGTAATTTCTAACTTTGATTTTCTGTTTTCTTAATTGTGGTTTGCTATTGTAAATTCTTTTATGCTTTCTTACTATAAGTCTGATGTCTATGAAAGTGTTACTTTCATGATAAAATATAATATTTCTCATATTCATTACTTTATTTAGCCTATTGTATTTGTATATGTTATAATGGTCCTGATAACTATGGAAGGTGTGTTGAAACCTAGTGAAGAAATTCCTAGTTCATTAAGTAACCAAAACAAAACAAAAAACAAAACAAACAAAATGTTAAAAAGTGAAAAGGATGTGAGTACTGAAGAGTTAGAACTAAAACCAAGAGTCAGCTTGCAAAACTACTGGGCCCTGATTGAATGCTCAATGGGAGTTCTCAGCAGCTTAATATGTTAATATCATTACTGTATACAATTCCTGTGAGTGCATCTGCAGTAGAAAAGTTGTTTTCAGCACAAAAGCTACTCTTTAAATTCTACCAGAGAAGAAATACTGCCTCATTATGGAAATGTTTCAACTGAAGCTCACCTTCTAAGAGAAATCAGAAAGTAGGACTATTTCTTTGAGGTGGTGGTTCTGAATTTGCTTCCCAGAAGAAAAGACTGGAATTTCAATTCCACTGATCTTCACAGGTGGTCTGAAGTGTCAAGGATGGGTTTAAAGCCAGAAACTAGATATTTTCTATGAAAGTTTGCTTATAGTACTATAAGTTGCCATTAGGTCTAATTATTTCACTGTATATTATTTCAGTTTAAACCATTATTAGTTGTAACTTCACTCTTTAATATTTATTCTTTTAATTTAAAATATTAACAGTTGTGAATGTTACTGAGATAAGCCTATCTCTTGATCTACTGCTGTTCACTTAAAAATCATGATATTCACTGCTTTTGCTATCTGAATAGTCGTCGCACACCACTGATACATTAATTATCTGTTGGTGGTTTTCTAAAGTAATATTACATTCCCAAAGAATACGCGAATTATATCTTCATATTTTAGACAAAAAGCAAATACATCTGTCTGTTGTCTGTTCAAGGAAGTAATTGGTAATACCGTTTTCTCTTCAGAATATTAATAAGCTGAAATTACCCATAGAACAGCACACACACACACACACACACACACACACACACACACACACACACACACACACACAGTGTAACTTGATTCTTTAATACTGATTCTCAACTAAAAATGTACTCGGCTGATAAGTACAAGTTTATGTACTGTAAACATAACTGCAATATCTGAATTGTCACTGTTATGAGCGTAAATAAAATTATCTTCTACTATCTATTAAAAACAGCTATATAGAGTGAAAATCTACTCTTCAGAAGTATACACTATGCCAGACCTGCTTAGAACGATAATCACCTTCAAGCTATCACCTTGCCCTGCCGGCTTTAATTTTGGCTGTGTGACCACACAAAATGGCCAAATATAGACAAATCTTTGTATGCACTATTTTATCAGTTAATTTCTACTGTTCCCTTTTCGTGTCAAGTCAGAAGAATGATAACACAGTTCTTCAGATTGGACCTGTGATACATACCTGAGCAATTTCCCATTGTTTGTTTTTTATAGTAACAGGAAACGAGAAAACAACATCTGGTGGTGCTCCATATGATCCATCGCTGATAACACCCATGGATACAACTTCACCAGGTGCTGTGCCAAACCACAAGTCATGCATGTGGTCAGCAGCAGCTTTTGCAGCAGACATTGCAGAGGACATCTTACGAGCTGAAATGACAGCTGCTCCACGCTTCTGAACAGTCTAAAATACCAAAAGCAGAAATTCAGAACAAGGGATGCAATTCGTTGTAGAATATATAAAACAAACAGGTAAAAATTTTAAATCACTGCAAAACAAACAAAAAATGTTAATTATATATGTACATAATTCAGCAACAAATAATTTGTCTAGATTGATTCACAAAGACTACAGTGATGAAGGAAATGATAACAGACTGGATGGATGTGAAAATGAAACAGAATTTCCTTAAATACAAATGCTGTACATTCAAGTGATTGTCACAAAGATTAACATATTTAAGATATCTCAAAATAATACCTCACAGGCTTTAACAACAATGACAACAAACAAACGGCATAAAGTGGTAATTTTATTTGAGTAAAAATAGGAATGGGAAAACAGACATTAAAAACAATTTAGCACTTTACCCACTTTAGAGGTTTAAATGAAATTTGGATATTCCTACAGAGTGCAGGAGTCTGCCAAGAACAAAGCCTTCAACTTTGGTTTGAAATTTCAGTTTCAATTTTTGCAGCAGTGAGTTGAAATGGACATGCTCCCTATATGTATATCATTTCTAATACTTATCATCGTCAATATCTATATCTTTCAAATACAGGCACATTGTTAAATAATATTGAGAAATAGATGCATGTCAGTGTCAACATAAGAATCCTCAACTTCTTACACAGTGGAATACATGACAGTCACGAATTACAACTACATATTTATCTATTGGTCCTTTTTATCTACAACTAGCTTTTGTCTGCAACTTGAATCCATATGAATTTTTAAAAATCCTGAAGCTTATTATTGGTGAGAAACACGGATATAAGAAAACTGAAGATTACGCTATCAAAAGGGCACATCGGTTAACAACTGATGTGTTTGTATATTCGAAGTACAGAATACCAATGAATTGTTTTGAGGAAGGCATTACTACTCCTCGACAAACTTATCTATGATAATAGTTGGATTTATTCAAGAATGAATTCAAGAATGTTTATGGATCATAGGATTTAGCTGTTAACATCATTATCATCATGATAAAAAAATATCCTGATTTATTTAGTTTAGTTTTATAAAACTTCTGCTGTTCCAATTTTTTTCTTCGCCTATAATGAAATGATTCTTACACAAAACTGAGTTGATTCGTATAAAATTTTTTTTGCCAATTTTACTCATTTTCATGGACAACTCATGACTGTATGTAAAGATAAATTGGCTTCTAGGTGCCATATCAAGATGGAACATACAAGATGTTAAGTTAAAACCTCCAACAATACAACTGTGAAAACCACATCCGATTTCGTGCAGTAGTTTTTGTGTGATACATGAAAAAATATACATACATACACGCAAACAGACAAAAATTCTTAAAAATAATTGTCTTGGCTCCCTTTCCTATTGTGAAGATCCCTCATATTAAGTTTTCTTAAATATCTCCTATGTACAGACATTAGTAGGTTACAATTTTATTAAATGTAGAGATTACTGTTCCAGATACTAGACAAGTCAACAACGGCATTTACATAAATAATTCATTTAAGAACTGTACGTATTAAGCTTAGCACAAAAAATACTCCTGTTGGAGTATGAAACAGGCAAATATGTTCCTCTGTAGAAGGCTCTGACAGAAAAGTGAGGAACCAGCTGCCTCCATCCTCATTCCACCTTCACCAAAATTTTTGACATGCAGATATATTCACGTTCTTAATACAGAACACACTAGTCTCTCATTGTAGTTATGCTTTCATACTCAGCATCTCCCTCTCACTGCCACTGTCTACATGTGTCTCTTTACCACTGTCTCCTTTGTATCCATTGATTTATAGTATATCCCACTGCCATTGTCTCCCCTCTCACACTGTCCTTTTGTCTTTCTTTCCCATTGCCCCCGTCTCTACCACATCTCAGCAACTTAAAAATTCTAGAGTTTCCAACTTACTTTTCCTATACACCAAAGTGTTTAAAATTTTGGTCAAAAACACACCCTCCATCATACCTGTGTGTTTAAGTTTGCCAATCTGGGATGATGCAGAACATACCTCCCCCACCTACATATGGTCTCCACTCATTCATATTTTTCATTTCCATGGTCTCCTCTCTCTTTAGCTCTCACTGCTACTATCCCTTCATCTCTCTCTCTTGGTATTTTCTCTCACCCACCGGCACTGTCTCTCTGCTTCTCTCTTTCAGCACAAGAAAGTGCTAACATGATCGCATTGCAAAATTTATGGCAAGAAAGGCAGAATAAGGACTGAGGCAGCTGATTCCCCACTTTTCTGTCCAAGACTTTTAAAAAGGAACATATTTGCCTTTTCTGTGCTCCAATAGGAGCATTTTCCCCCCTGGTTACCTTCTTTTTCGCAGCTAAAGCAGGGTGTGCTCCTTATATAAAACGAATTCTATAGATCTGTCAAGTTCTGATAGTTTGTTTATATACTTCACAACATTCACACATATCAAAAGAAGTTTTGCATCACCCCGGTTCCCAGAACTCCTGAAGATAGATGTTGACTGTGGATACTGTATCACAGACATGTCCCTTTGACTGTGCAGAGATGTCACTAAACCCGCCCAAAGATGTAAACAACCATGAATAAGCAGCACCTACTAGATGGAGGGAGTATGACAGCCAATCAGTTCCAGTCATTCCACCAGGAAGGAGGTATACTGCTCGTACTGTCTGTAGTTCAACCATACCTAGACGGTCAATACCGCAGTTCGATCGCGTCCGCATTGTTACTTTGTGCCAGGAAGGACTCTCAATAAGGGAATTGTCCAGGGGTCTCTGAGTGAACCAAAGCAATGTTGTTCGGACAGAGGAGATACAGTGAGACAGGAACTGTCTATGACGTGCCTTGCTCAGGCCGCCAAAGGGCTACTAATGCATTGGATGACCACTACCTACAGATTGTGGCTCTGAAGAACCCTGACAGCAATGCCACCATGCTGAATAATGCTTTTCGTAGAGCCACAGGACATTGTGTTATGACTCAAACTGTGCGCAATAGGCTGCATGACGCACAACTTCACTCTCAACATCCATGGGAGGTCCATCTTTGCAACCACAACATCATGCAGTGCAGTACAGATGAGCTCAACAACACGCCGAATAGACCACTCAGAATTGGCATCACATTCTCTTAACCAATGAGTGTCGCATTTGCCTTCAACCAGACAATCGTCGGAGACGTGTTTGGAGGCAACTCGGCAGGCTGGACGCCTTAGGCACAATGTCCAGTGAGTGCAGCAGGGTGGAGGTTCCCTGACGTTTTGGGGTGGCATTATGTGGGGCTGACATACACCGCTGGTGGTCATGGAAGGCACCTTAATGGCTGCATGATACGTGAATGCCATCCTCTGACTGATAGTGCAACCATATCAGCAGCATATTGGCGAGGCATTCGTTTTCATGGACAACAATTCGTGCCCCGATTGTGCACATCCTGTGAATGACTTCCTTCAGGATAACGACATCGCTTGACTAGAGTGGCCAACATGTTCTTCAGATATGACCCGTATCAAACACGCCTGGGATAGATTGAAAATGTCCGTTTACTGACAACGTGATTCACAAACCACTCTGAGGGATCTACGCTGAATCACCTTCAAGGAGTGGAACAATCTGGACCAATAGTGCCTTGATGAACTTGTGGATAGTATGCAACGACGAATGCAGGCATGTATCAATGCAAGATGACATGCTACTGGGTATTAGAGGTACTGGTGTGTATAGCAATCTGGACCACCACCTCTGAAGGTCTTACCGTTTGCTTAATATTGTCTTGGATACTTTGCTCATTGATTGAAATTCACTAAAAATGCCCGGCTAATGATTTGTGTCTTAAGCGAAAGTCATTGGACTTTATTGAATTTGCCAAAAATTGTGTAAAACTGGGAAGACTGCAGCCATTTTAAATTCTTTTCAGGCACGTTAAGACCCTTTCTAGCCCATTTTTTGACACTGTAGTACCACTTTGGATGTATTTGTTGAATAGTTATTTTTATCTGTTCTCCATCTCTACCTTAATTGCTCTAAATTCATGGAGGTATGTACCATCTATGCAACTAAATAAAGGCAGATTGTTCGTTGCCATAAGCATTTCACTTCTTTTATTATGGGAAGCATCAGTTCCCATACAGAGAGGGTACGTCAAAGTTTTACTGGTAAAAAAAGTGGTTACATCACAACCCCTACAATACCGTTACAACCCTTATCAAGTGTTCACTATGACAGTTAAAATCACATTTACACCCCAGACTGAATATTACATGCATATTTTAGCTGCTGAAGTACAGTAACTATGAACCTATGGAAGGGATAATGATATAAAAAAGAAAGTTTCAAAGTTCCTCAAGAACAACGTCTAAAGAACATATGGTAAAAATTTTGATGATTTGCCACAAACAGAAATAAAAGATGTGACCACCCCCCACAATTGGTACTTTTCGTACCCAAAAGTGTAGTTTTTCAGAGTTTTCTCGGGATGCCCTTTTATAAGCTGCCGAAGGTCCACGCTAAACCACACCTAATGCAAAAGAACCAATAGATTGCCTCAACTTTCTGGGCTGGAGGAAATGTGTGGTGTTCAAATTTTGAACATGTACTATAGGATAGTTACAGTATGCCCGTTCTTCTGATACGCATACAAATGGCTGCTAAGACCAGGGTTATCCAAAACACTTTAGCTTTTATCTCTGATTAGTAGAAATCAAGATATGACCTGACAAATCACATTTTTTGTGGTGTCACTGCCAGACACCACACTTGCTAGGTGGTAGCTTAAATCGGCCGCGGTCCATTAGTACATGTCGGACCCGCGTGTCGCCACTGTATGATCGCAGACCAAGCGCCACCACACGGCAGGTCTCGAGAGACGTACGAGAACTCGCCCCAGTTGTACGACGACGTTGCTAGCGACTATACGGACGAAGATATTTCTCTCATTTGCCGAGAGACAGTTAGAATAGCCTTCAGCTAAGTTAATGGCTACGACTTAGCAAGGCGCCATTAGCCTTAAATAGCTTGTATATAAAGAGTCACTTGTATCGCCACAATCTCCAGATGTCTCATCAAGAACGATGTATACAAGGATGTATTAAAAGTTAAGTATGTTCCAAAGATACGTATTTTCTTTATCACATTCATTAAGTCTCCTGTTTCAGACCTCACTCCATCCTTCGTGAGTTAGCGCGTGCATCTTGGCCGCCTCTTTCAATTAGTGTGCGTAGTGTTGGCAAGTCTGCCGACACTACATTTTTGGATGCAGCTTTTTGGACCAATGATTCCTCCTTCCCCCCCCCCCCCCCCCCCGCCCCCGATCTTACATAAGTTTGAAGCACATACAAAATCCACTATCCCAGCACAAATCAATAATAATGTGGGAAATTGTTCTGGACAATACACTTTGGACTAAACATTCTTTGTGCATGGACTGAATAGCAATTAAACTATTAACCATGTTATAACAAATGGAAAAGTGCTTGAGGGTCTACTGGAAATTAATTAATTTTGATTATTGTAAACAGTGCAGGATTGCGTAATTAATAATATAATTTTACATGTGCAAATAATTTGTAATTTCTAATGTTTCAAAAAGTAATTTTAACTGTACATTCAGCACTAGCACTTACCTATTATAACATCGAAACTAAAATATTTTAAAACTAATTCCTTTTCATAAATTTTAACTTTAAATATAAATACTGTGTATAAAATTATAGGAAAGTTTTTAGAAAAACAACTGAGATAATACTGACCTGTCCAACATTCAAAAAATAATACTGGTATCTACAACTACAGTTGAGGGAAAGTAATGCTAGAGGAGGACATTCCATTACACTTTGAAATTCATTTTGTTGCCAAATAATTTATATTATATGAAAAAAACCATTCATACATGAAATTGTGTTGATTGCACTCACTGTTTTCTTTATATAAACTCTGGGACATTATTAATGGCATGTGTGAACATGTAGTGTTGCCATGGGAACAAACAAGTGAGCAAAAGGCAGTGTACAGAAAATGGCAGAAGGATGAAGTGAAACCAGCAAATCTGATAGCAAATGTGTTAAGTAAACCAGTTGCTGAATTTGTGACTTCATGCCTTAATGCTGAAGAAACATGGGAAAAATTATGTGCACAACTTTAATGTAGCTGCACACAACACCTACACATGATAATTGAAATCATTTTCAGGTAAAGCAAGTTGAAACAGGAAGATAATAGTACACATGTAGGTAAGCTGCAGAAGTTGTCCGATGATCTAAATAACAAATTAAGGAAACATTAAGAGAACACACTGCCTGAGAGATTATCAAATAGTTGATTTTTTCTACACCAGGAAAGTATTATGGCAACATTAACGTTCTCCTGCACATAATACTACTAGAAAAACAGGAGTTAGGATTAACATATTTAAAATCTTTGTGCTACAATAGTGAATTGCGTGAACAAAACACCATGGAAGGAACTACATTTGTCATTTCTAACGCACAAAAAATGTAACAAAATAATCATTGTATGAAGATTTCAAAAGAGAGGGAGCAAAAGAAATTTCCTGTGTGTGTGTGTGTGTGTGTGTGTGTGTGTGTGTGTGTGTGTGTGTGTGTGTGGGCGCGCACGCGCAAACAAACAGTACTTTGTCTTGCACAGAAAATTTGATATTTCTGAAGTGATTTCATTTGGAAGACAAGGTACACGTGCATTTGGTCGAGGAACAGTTGATACCAAAATTAGACAAAGGAACAAATGGTACACTGTTTAAGTGGAAAACAGCTTTGTGTGTGTCTGCTGCAGGGGGTCATTTCTTTTCAGGCAGAGCAGCTGCATATAATAGCTGCAATTTAATGTTTGACTATAAAAGTGTCAGGATTCGGGAAAAGTCAGTGGTACCACAGATGTGACAAGCTACATAGAAAATGGGCTGTACTTGTTGTTAGGCTAGACAAGAGCAATCTGTGAAAAATTTGGTAATCAAAATAAACAACACATCAAGAAAATCTTGAAGAAACTGATATCAGAATAGAAGATTGAAATGACGAATTTTACAATGGAAAGAGACACAAAATACCATTCAAACAACAAGTAAACTACTTCATGGTTACTGGTGACTTAATCCATGCATATGTCAACATACTGTTGAGTCTAGAGTTGCCTGGAGGTGCTCGATATTAAATTTTTTTAAAGACAATTTAATTAAAATTTGTTGAATTTTCTTTCTTAAATACATTACGCTGAAATAATTTTTTAATGAAGCTCAAACTAATGGACATGCTGTTAACATTTTAGA
Organism: Schistocerca nitens; assembly: GCF_023898315.1. Classification (NCBI taxonomy): domain Eukaryota; kingdom Metazoa; phylum Arthropoda; class Insecta; order Orthoptera; family Acrididae; genus Schistocerca; species Schistocerca nitens. The sequence goes on along the minus strand of NC_064620.1, from coordinate 103,530,100 downwards.
TGTGATGGAGGCAAAGAATTCAATAACAAGGGTATTAAGAAACTGTTCATTGATGATTGACCAAACTTACTGATTTCTTCACTCTACATCCCTGAACAAAATGGTGTGAGAAAACGTGAACTAGAACAATTGCTGAGGTTACACATTTGATGGTAAACACAAGTGACCTGCAGAGAGTATTACGGAAATGATAGGTTGCAAAGCACCATATAGCAGAGATGTTGAGTTGCAGATAGACACAACGAAAAGACTGTCAAATAAGCTTGCAACCAAATAGGCCTTCATTGGAATTAGACAACACACACACACACACACACAAAAGAAGGCGACTAGGGCAGGGGAGGGCGTGGAACAGCAGGGTATGGGTGAGAGACAGTAAAGCACTGCTTGTGAGAGCATACAGGGATGAGGTGAAGAGAGGATAGGGCAGCTAGGTGCAGTTGGGAGGTTAGACGTTTGGGGGAGGGGGCAGTGGAAAAGGAGGAAGTAAAAAGACTGTGGGTACATTGGTGAAATAAAGGGCTGTACTGTTATGGAGTGGGGATAGGTGGATATAGGACGATGACTAACGAATTTTGATGCCAGGAGGATTACAGGAATGTACGATATACTGCAGATTGAGTTCCAATCTGTAAGACTGAAAAACTGGTGTTGGTAGGAAGGATCCTGATGGTACAGGCTTTGAAACAGTCATTAAAATGCAGAATGTTGTGTTGGGAAGCATGCTCAGCAACTGGGTGGTCCAGCTATTTCTTGGTCTCAGTTTGTCGGTGGTCATTCATGCAGGCAGACAGCTTGTTGGTTGTCATGCACAGTGGTAGCAGCTTAGCTTGTAGATCAGACTATTGGTTTCACAGGTAACCCTGTGTCCGATGAGATAGGAGATGCTTGTGACCGCTGGAGTACGTGGTGGTGGGAGGATGTATGCGACAGATCTTGCACCTAGGTCTATTACAGGGATACGAGTCATAAGGCAAGGGGGTGGAAGCAGTGGTTGTGTAGGGAAGGATGAAGATATCGTGCAGGTTCAGTGGGTGGTGGAATACCACTGTGGGAAGGGTGAGAAGGATAGTGGCAGGGCATTCTTTACCCCTATCCTACCCACACCTCCTGCAGTGTGGAGAGAGATACACTCAGAACCAATCCCCGAGAGACCAAAGTTCCGTATACATATTGGTAGCTGCAGGTTGAACCTGCCCAGACGTGGAATGCTGCAAGGGATAGGTAATTGTAGATAAAAATTGAAAGCTCTCTGGGAGCCCTATCATACAGTGTTCTTGCATTGAGAAAGCTTTGGGAGGTAATAAAGATAACCCTTGTCAGTTTCTTTGATCAAGAACTGCTGCCCCTTATACAAGAAAGTGATGAACTGTTGTCAACTGATGAGCCATTCCCAAAGCTATACTTTGAATCTTAATACTTAGAGTTGAAACAAGTAGTGAATCTACTTAACATGATCTTTACAAAGAATAGAAAGGGAGGGAGAGATGTACATGATTAGTGGTTGATGAATAAATGCACTTTTCATGTAAGGTGCACAGACCCTTCCTATGATGCCTAATATCCAATGTTAACTAAAGTAGTCACAGTGACATTTACTGCAAGAATATTGCATATACGCACATGATCATATTTATAATAGCACGTGTTTCAACAGCTTTCTCCTGTGATGCTTACATGTTTACCATAAGTTTTCTCCACAAAAAAACCAGCAATAAATACATTATGTAGACTGTTCAATTACAATTTATTCATTTCTTGTACAAATGATTTTTGTGCTGAGTATTCTGTTGTATTTATGTGTCACAAAACATCGAAATTCATCCGTTTTTGCTTCAGGAATTTCGTTTTGGTATACGTCTGTGCGAGTACAGATTTCAAGTAGTTCTACGATATTTGTTATGTCCTTTGTATACCTTATGTAGAATTTCTACTGAACGTTCTATTTTTGCTGCTTTCTGTTTTTGGTTTTGTGGGTACATGTAAAATGAAGCCCGATTGCTCCAACAGTCCCAGATGTGATACTCAAACCTTATTCTGAGATTTCTACCTGTCTGTCCAATGTAAAATTTCCAGCAATTGAGGCCAGGGATTTTGTAAGTCCATGCATTTAAAAAAAAAATTAAGACTGGCTTTTCCTGACCGAATTTTTGTTTTCAAATTATTATTGGTACGGGCCAGTTTTTCTCATCTTTTTGAATAGATTGTTCAGTTCTCTTCAAATTTGACCAATGTATGGTGCTGTGATGTACGTAGGTTTATTTTTGACTCCTTCCTCTCTTTTTAGGGTTATTTCTTTATGTATGAAGCATGTTTTTGCTTGTGTGTACTGCTCGTATAGTCTGAGCACCACTGAGTGGTTGAAAGCATTCTGTTGTGCTATGCATCGCAATGTTTTTATTTCCTTTTGTATGGCATCTGTATCAAGCGATAAATTTGTGATTCTATTAATTATGGATCTGAAGAACGCATATTTAAGCGAATCTGGATGATGGGAATGATAATGCCTGCTGTGATGGGTTCCTTACATACATGAAACCTCTGATATGTTTTTATCATGTCTCACTGTTAAGTCTAGAGAGTTTATTAACTTGTTTTGTTCTCCTTTGACTGCACTTTAGGGTGGGTGTGTGCTACTTAATTGTTGTGGACTATTTGTATGTTATTGTCATTACCATTTACCAGTAATAGTGTGCCAATCACATATTGGAGGTGATAGATAATTTTATCTAAAGTGGGCACACTCAAACTGAAAAATTTCTCTTCTGATGCATCAATATTTCTACAATTGTGTCTGCAATTGACAATTGCTACTTCATCATACTATATGTAAATTTTATTCCAGAATTGAAAATAATTGTGTGACAAGGTGTGCTCTTAATAGTTCTAATGTCTCATATGCTTTGATGATAGATATTTCCCATTGTGTATAAGGATTTTCTTTATAATCTCTATTTTTCCTATTAATGTGTATCTGTGTAGAAGGTGGTTATATGGAAAGAAACAAATTTTCCTTCCTGGGGACTTTTATGTCTGATCATGTGGGCTAATATATACTAGGAGAGCTATTTTATTGTTTATTTTTTATTATTTGTATAAATCTGGTTATCAGTGTACTTAGTTTCTAACTTAGAAAAATTGGTGGGACTTTCTATGCAATTAATACACACAGAAAAATTACCAATAGTACAAAAACAGAGATAATCAAAAAGAATCTCTAGGAAGCAATATTGTGACATACATCGTAATATCAGAGACATAAAGCAAACTACTAACATACTGTATATGTAAGCCATATACTTTAATGTTATACTATACTGGAGCATAAACTAAACAACCATTAACAAACATATACTCATGTAGCACAATATATTGTGGCATAAGTTGTAGAACGAACTACTCACATAGACGTAAGCAATATACTTTTAACATATAATATTACAAACAATTGTACCATCATTGCAGAATCATTTCGACACGGCAATAATTGCCAAAACAAGTTTGTCACATAAATATGAGGTGTGTGAGAGAAGTAATAAGACCGATTTTTTTATCCACCAAAGTTTCCCTTCAGCAGCTATAAACCAGCAAAGTCATTGTTCCCAATCTTAGTAGCAATACTGAACAGCTTCAACTGGTAGGGTCTTTAACATGACTGTCACATACTTTTTGGGAGAACAAGGGTTCAAAACTGCGTCTGGCCATCCTGATTTAGATTTTCAGTGATTTCCCTAAATTGCTTCAGGCAAATGCCAGAGTGGTTCCTTTGAAAGGGCACAGCAGATTTACTTCCCCATCCTTCCCTCATCCAATGGGACAACCTCGCTGTTTGGTCCCCTCTCACAAATCTATCAGCCAACCAACCACATTCTTTTGAATATTCGCCAGAGCCCCAAAATGATGTCCTTTTAAGACAATGTTCAATTTTTGGAAAAAGGAAATGTCACAAGGACTCAGATCAGGCGAATAGAAGGGATGCGGAACAACAGGAATGCTTTTTGAGGCCAAAAATTCCGTGGTGGATGTGGCTGGGTGACATGAGGTGTTCTCATTATGCAGTATCCACTTGGCTCCAATGTCTGATCTCACTCGATTCACCCTTTTCTTGGGCCTTTCCACAACTTCTTTGTGAAACACTTGTTGACAGATTGTTCTGGAGGAAGTAATTCTTTGTGTGTGGTACTCATAGTGTCAAAAAAGCAGATCAACATTGTTATGATCTTTGATCTGCTCATTCGAGATTTGTTCAGTCGAGGAGATGTTCCAGTTTGCCACACCTCACGTTGCCACTTTGTCTGAGAATCATACTCAAAAATCCACGTTTCATCACCTGTGCTTACACAATTGAACCATTTTGTCACTGGTAATCCTCTCAAGATCAATGTATGCATTGCTTCAACTGTCCTTTTGCTCAGCTGTGAGTTTTTCAGCACCATTTTGGCACAAACGTTTCGCAGGTGCAAAATTTCAGTCAAAATCTGATGTATGGTGGAAGTATTTACGTTTAACTGGTTACCCATCATCCTTATTGTTGTCTACCTGATCTCAAGAGTGCGCACACACACATTCAATGTTTTTGCTGGTTTTTAAAGTTGAAGATCTCCCTGAAGGAAGTTCCTCTCCGAAGTATTCTTGGCCTTCCAACAAAGATTTGTGCCACTGAAAAACTTGTGCTAGTGATAAGGAATGTTCCCCACAGGCCTGTTTCAACTTTTCAAATGTCACAGTTGCACATTCCCCAAGTTTAACATAAAATTTGGTTCCATAATGGTGCTCTAAATTCTGCTGCTCCATTTTCGTAATAACAGCAAAAACACAATTTCACTGATGACTCTCTCAGAAATACTGTGATGGCTGTACAGAGCTGAAACTTTGAGCGAGCATCTGGAAGGGATGACCACACCTGCCTACACAAGTAGAACACAGCATTGCATTGGTCGCAGTGTTGTTAGTCTCATTACTTTTCTCACACACCTTGTATAACGAGTTAATAAAGTGTCAGTTCCAGTGAAATCTTGGCAGAATATATATAAAATTAAATCTGGTCTATCCGTAACAAAACCATAAGAAATGGAATTCATTTGCCAAGAACTGTAAAGTTTTCTTCATTACTGACTAATCCACTGGTGGCAGTGCCAGATTTCCCACAGTTAACATGAAGATTTTGTGAGAGCCTCAGCAATTAATGATGCAGGCAATCATCCAAAATTATTCACACAAGTTTAAACAAAGCTTAATGATGGTAATAGGTACAACTCACTTGGATCAGAGCCCTATCGATGTACTGCCACCAGGTCTTGTAATTGTGCTGTATTTGTTATACAGCTGTCATGGGATTCTGATATGCAAATACACAGATGGTGGTAGTACCACGCACACAGGGTATAAAAGGGCATTGCATTGGCAGAGCTGTCCTTTGTATACTCAGTTGATTCATGTGAAAACATTTCTGACACGGTTATGGCCACACAACAGGAATGGTAGTTGGAGCTAGGACACACGAGACATTCCAGTTTGAAAAGCATTATGTAATTCAATATTCTTAAGACCCAGTATCAAATGTGTGCTGAGAACACCAAATTTCAGGCACCACCTCTCATCACGGACAATGTCCTTCACTTAATGACAGAGCAGAAACGTTTACATAGAGTTGTCTGTGCTAATAGGCAAGCAAGACCATGTGACATAACAATAGAAATCAATGTGGGACGTACGATAAACATATCCATCAGGACAGTGTGGCAAAATCTGGCATTAATGGGCTATGGCAGCAAACAACTGGATCGGGTGTCTTTGCTAACAGCATGACATTGCATGCAGTGTGTCTCCTGGACTTGTGACAATATCAGTTGGACCCTAGACTGGAAAACTGTGGCCTGGGCAAATGAGTCCCAATTTCCGTTGGTAAAAGCTGATGGTAGGGTCTGACTGTGGTGCGGACCCCACGAAGCCATGGACTTGAGTTGTCAACAAGGCACTGTGTAAGCTGGTGGTGGCCCCATAAACAGTGTCTTTAGGTGGAATGGACTGAATCCTCTCGTCCAACTTAACCTATCACTGACTGGAAATGGTTATGTTCGGCTATTCGGAGACCATTTTCAGCCACTCATGGGCTTTATCTTCCCAAACAACAATGAAACATTTATGGATACAATACGCCATGTCACCAGGCCAAAATTTTTTGCAACTGGTTTGAACATTCTGGACAATTCAAGCAAATGATTTGGTCACCCAGACCACTGAACATGGGATGTAATCAAGAAGTCAGTTCATGCACAAAATCCTGCTCCGGCAACACTTTCACAATCATGCACAGCTATAGTGGCAGCAGGGTTCAATATTTCTGCAGGGGACTTCCAACAACTTGCTGAGTCCATGGTGCAAGTTGCTGCACTGTGCTGGACATAAGGTAGTCAGACATGATATTAGAGAGTATCCAATGACTTATCTCACTGTATACTATATTTGCGCAAGGGGGTCTTTTAACAAAATCAAAACTAACTGAAAAATACCTTAAAACACAAACTACTTACAGCTTTCATATTCTGGATGATAAATGAAAATCTAAACTCTTTCAATCCTGTGCAGCAGGCTGTTGCTGTATATAAAGCTAGAAATAACAGCACACTAACTGTAAAAATAGTAATCTTACCGTCACAAAGTCTCCTTGCAGCCAAGCATCATCTTTGACAGCTTCATAGACAGGCACAGGTGCACCTTTTCCAATGTCAGCTGTGGCATTACGTGCATCAGGAAACTGTGTGGATGAATGATTTCCCCAAATAATAACATTGCGAACAGCTGATACACCAATCCCAAGGCGTGCTGCAATCTGGGCTTTTGCACGGTTTTGATCTAATCTTGTCATAGCTGAGAAATTCTGGCGTGGGATACTTGGAGCATATTTTGAGCAGATTAACGCGTTAGTGTTAGCTGGATTACCGACCACAAGCACCTTAACTGATTTTTTGGCGTATTTGTCGAGTGCTTCACCCTGTACTTTGAAGATACGCACATTTGCAGACAATAGATCTGTGGAAGGAAAAAAAAAAAAAAAAAAAAAAAAAAAAAAAAAATATTAACACTAAGTCTGTGCAGGTATCACATTTCTAAGGAAATTTCAGTCTTTACACTTCCATAATATAAAGCCTTGTAACACTTATTAAAACTGTTTCAGGAGATGATCACACTTAAATTTTAAGTTAAAGGAACTCCTTCATTCACTAGATCACATTGTCTTATTACTATTGATAGGGTAAAGCATTAAACATAAAGTAAATTCAGGAGTTATATCATCGTGACACCAAGCTTTATTACTAAGTGACTATCCTGGAACCTGGTACTAGTTGCAGCCTACGTAATGGCTTTCAAGGGCAATAAAAATTTGATTTTCAATATCTCTTGAAATTACTGACCAAATTTAAACTGCTGTAATAATTATTCAGTAAGAGGTACAATCTGATGTTAAAAGCTGAATGCAATAAGACAAGTTTTACAGTTGGAAACAGTGTGTTCAGAGGCAGCACAACACACGGCATGTTAATATCCGGACTTTATTGTCAAGTATTTGACAATGAGAGCAGTTCATGAGTTCCAACAAATTTTAAGCATAATTTCACACCTTTTTTTCAACTTTTTCTCACTTACATGTTTTACATGAAATATGCAACACGATAACTCGTTTGTAAAGTAATCAGAAGGCAAAATCTTCGTACACGAGAGTTTGATTTTTTAAAGAACTCAGGGTTTACTAACAGCAATCTACACTATCACAAATATAAGACTACAGTATATATCTCTAAATCCAAGACGAGATTTTTTTCACAAAATTTCATGTCCAGATGTAGGGGGTCATCCTGCATTTATGGCATAAAATGTGGAGTTTTTCTTTTCTTTACCAAATAGAACCTCGAGCTTTCATTAAGCTGTAATTATTATCGCTGCCATGCTTACCGTTTTAACCTTGAACATATACTTGTACATGCACTTTGAGCATTGTTGTACAATAGCAGGAAGTGTTTGCTGTGGTAATATTTTTATCAGTTGTTTGACTTTGGTATCCTACATCTAAACTGTACAGTAAAGTGCGTAATGGATCATGATGTGGAACAACGTTGTTCAACGTTAAATGTTTCAGCAGAATGACGAATTTCAAAATCATGGTTGTTCGGTACGCAGAAGCAACAGACAACTGTGTGGCTATGAGGAAATACCGAGTCACAGAAGCCAATTTTTGGAGGTGGCAAGAGGACAAAATACATCTAAGAAATGTGAAGTCTACCAAGAAAGCTTTAAGTGGCCAACAGAGAGGACATTTCATAAATAATGAAATGGAAGTTTTGGCATTTCTGTGTGAGAAATGTAAAGAAGAAATGGCAGTTTCCTGCGATGTCATACAAAATAAAGCATGTTATTTTGCACAGGAATGCGGGGTCATATTTAAATCCAGCTCTAGGAGGTGCACAAGGATGATGCGACACAATGGACTTCTGCTACGATGTCCAACAGCCCTTGCTCAGCATCTTCCAGCATTCTATGTGGGGAAGTTGGTCGAGTATCAGATACACATTATAAGACTAAGAAAGTAACATGCTTATTTCTTAGGGCAAATCGTAAATGCTGACAAGGCTCCTGTTTATTTCGACATGCCATCCAGGACAACAGTTGAAGGGAAAGGCACCAAAAGTGTATTGGTTCACACTACGAGCATTGAGGAGTTGTGAAACAGCATGATGTGTGTGCTTGCCGATGGAACAAAGATGTGTTGCCAAGGAAAAGGAGGGATGACCAATGAATTAGTTATAAATTGTACAGTCTGGAGCAGGAGGCCAGGTGCTCTTCTAAAGAATTGGGAGATGCTGATCCTTGATGCATTCAGGGCATTTGACACCAACAGTGAAGGCAGAAATCCAAAAATTAAATGCAGATCTTGTCATTCCAGGAGGCATGACTTCGCAACAAGTTTTAGATGTGGTGGTGAATAAGCCATTTTAATACTATCTGAAGCAGCTGTACAGCAACTAGTTGCTTCAAGGAGGTCAAGCCCTGACCCCTAACGGAAAGTTTATGAAGCTTCAGCAACTCTACTTGCAGAATGGATCCAGATTGCTTGGACATCCACATCCCGTGCATCAACTGAATGACTTAAAGATGTGCTGTGCAACAAATGCATTAGATGGGCATGAAGATGACCTACTATGGAAAGAAATGCACGACAACCATGACAGTGGAAATCTGTATCTGACTAAGGGAGGTCTTTACCTGATATATTTTTTTTGTGTACCAGCACTTTTATTGTTTCCTTCAGTTACCAGTAATAAGATAACCATTCATAAGAAACTTCCTGGCAGATTAAAACTGTGTGCCGGACCGAGACTCGAACTCTGGACCTTTGCCTTTCGCGGGCAAGGTACTGGCGAAATTAAAGCTGTGAGGACGGGGCGTGAGTCGTGCTTGGGTAGCTCAGTCGGTAGAGCACTTGCCCGCAAAAGGCAATAGATCCTGACTTCGAGTCTCGGTCCGGCACACAGTTTTAATCTGCTAGGAAGTTTCATATCAGCACACACTCCGCTGTAGAGTGAAAATTTCATTCTAGAACCATTCATAAGTTTTCAAAATAAACTTATAATGTGTGCTTTCCTGCAGTCTTTAATTGAACAATGGGGGACCATTGTGCATTTGAAGTCATCTCGGATTCAGAGATACATGGTGTATTCAAAATGAGGAAATGTTAAGTATGATATCCTATAACAGACACTTTCCTCATAATCTCATCTAACATCTGAAAACAAAAATTGCAACTAAATCGCATGCCATCAATGGAAGTGTTTACTAGTCACACAGGATTCCCTCAGCTACATCTATACTCTGAACCACTATCACATGCTTAGTAGAGGGTACATCCCATTGAACCAGTTACTGGGGCTCTTTCCCGTTCCATTCACATATGGAGTACAGGAAAAATGATTGTTTAAATATTGTGTGTTCTGTAATTAATTTAATCTTGTCATCACAATCACTATGGGAGTGAAATGTAGGAGGTTGTAGTATATACCTAGAGTCATTTATAGCTGGTTATTGAAACTTCGTTAGTAAAGTTTCTTGGGATATTTTAAGTGTGTCCTCAAGAGACGGCCAGCTCAGTTCTTTCAACGTCACAGTGATACTCACTCAGGGTTCAAACAAATCTGTGACCATTCGTGCCATCCTATGTGTACGTTCCATGTTCCCTGCTACTGCTATTTGGTTCAGGTCCCACAAGCTTCAGCAGTTTTCAGGATGGCTCCAATGAGTGATTTGTAAGCTAATTATTTTGTAGACTGGTTGTATTTCCCTACTGTTCTACCAATAAACTGAAGTCTGCTACCTGCTTTAACCCTGACTGACCCTGTGTGATCATACCACTTCATGTCGCTACTAAGTGTTACACCCATGTATCTGTGCAAGTTAACAGATTCCAACTGTGACTCACTAACATTATATTCATAGTATATTATGCTTTTTCATTTTTGTGAATTCCCAAGTTTACATTTTTGAACATTTAAAGCAAGCTGCCTATCACTACACCACTTTTAAATCTTACAAAGGTCTGACTGAATATTTGTACAGCTTCATTCAGACAGTACTTCTTTATAGATAACTGCATTATCTGTGAAAAGTCCGAGGATACTATTAATATTGTCCGCAAGATCAATAAAATACAACATGAAAAGCATGGGGCCCAACACACTTCCCTGGGGTACATCCAAAGTTACTTCTACATCTGGCAGTGACTCTCCATCCAAGATAACATGATGCATCCCCCCTAGCAAGAAATCCTCAATTCAGTCACATATTTCGTCTGATACCCCAATGATCATACTTTTGATAATATGCATAGGTGTAGTACCAAGTCAAATGGTTTTTGGAAATTGAAAAATACTGCATCTACCCGACTCCTTGACCCATGGCTTTCAGGATGCCATCTGATAAAAGTACCCTATCTTCAGTGTTTAATGTATCAGATGAGATTCTTCCAGTTCTTATGCTTTTTCCATGTATCACTTGCTGTCATTCTCACTAGTCTTACCAGTTTACTAGGGATTCCCAACTCAGCCAAGGCACAAAATAATTGTCCTCTATAAATCATGTGCCGCTTTACAGTCTATAAAGAGAGGGTTTGTACCAATGTAGAATTCTATTGCCTTCTCTAGGATTTGCCTTTGAGTATAGATCTGATCTACAATTGGCTTTCCTGGGAGAAATCCAGGTTGATATCCCCTGATTGCTCTGAATTATTGGGAGGAGATGGTCGAATTGTACATTGGAGAATACTTTATACCCCAATTTAAGTAATATGATCCCTCCACAGTTCCCACATTCTAAAATATACCCCTTTTTGTATGTGGAGCATATTATTCCTTCTTTTCATTGCTGGGGCATTTTCTCCTCTTCCTATACTAAAACAGTTATCTTTAAGATCCATTCGAATTTGCTACCTCCTTGCTTAAGTATCTCCGCTGGAATATGGTCTGTTGCTGCTGTCTTGTTTTTCAGTTTCTTCTCAGCAAGTTTGGTGGATCTATGCTGTCCGAGAAATTTGTCAAAGTGTCTGCATTATCTTTCACATATCTCTTTTTTCTCACTTAAAATTTTTCCTATTTCATTTTTATATGGCTTGTTTTACCACTAAAGGATTTCCTTGCTGCCTTTACTTATCTGTAAATTTTTCTTGCCTCATACTTACTCCTCAGAAGATCCATTTCTTCAATTTTTGTTTTCATCCACTCTCCCTTTCTTCTTTGATGGGCCCTCTTTTCAATTCTCTTCCTTTATAATCTTCCACCATCCTTGTACACTGTGATTGTAGTGTCCTCTTATATGCCTCGTTCTTTTCTCCATTACTATTTCACATTCAGCATCAATCTACAGCGATCTTTTATGTCTTACTTCCCTTCCTAGCGTTCCACTTGCTGAAGTCTCTGCTGCATCTATTTCCAGCTGATATTCAATGTTATTATATTCAGCACTTTTGAATATTCTTGTTATTCTCTCCTGGTACTGTTATCTAATTTAGGCATAGTGGGTCATGTTCCCTGCACTGCACTGGAGATCCCAGCCCTCACTCATGCCCAGAACAGAAAGTGATCAAAATCTATATTTAGACCTCCATGGCTCCTCACATCCAATAGAGCTGATTTGTGTCATGCATCTGCCAGCACATGGCAATTTCATTTATTAGGTTTTCATCTGCTGATGTACATGTTCCTTCAGGTATGTCTTTATGTGGGAACATTGTTGAACCCACCACCATATTTCTAGCTGCTGCAAATAATGCAAGTCTTGTTTCACTGTCAGTGCTTATGATACATCTGCTGTGAAGCTATTGTTGATCTAAACATCTGCTCAGATACGTGAGGCACCCTGTTCTGTTGTCCCTTTAAGTTATTCAAGATTGTGCTCATTGGGTTGTGAAATAGAGATATAAGTTTGTTAGATGCTCATTTGGCAGCCTTATATGGCAGACAGCATGTGGTGGTGCCAAGTAGTGTCATACAGCTTTTCTAGATAGAAAAAATATGGCAACTAGGTGTTGAGAGTGGACAAAGCCCCTAGAATTACTGACTTAATATACTAAATGGGCAACAATGAACAAGTACGCCAGAAACAATGGTGACTATGGTTGACTATCAATTCAAGTGACCAACAATCCACTGAATATCCACTTATTTACTTTACATAATTTATTCAGAAGACTCATTACCCCATCATTTTAAAATGAATATAATAGTACTTTCCTGCCGCTGGCAAAATATACCTTCAAACCAAACATGGTTAAATGTTTTGAGAATAGATCTATCATTATTCTTGCTCATGTGCTGGTGCATTTGGTTGAAGATTTTGTGAAGTCCCGGTGCTGTGTCATGATACAAAGCTAAAGCTGTGGTGTTCCTTCACATACATTTACATTGTATGCTATTAGCTTCTGAGTCTCAAAATATAGTCTGGCACCTTCTGTGTGACATTTACTTATTCTGAAGGTGGGGCACTTGTTAAACACAGATGCTTCAGTGAAATGTATGGCAGTGAAGTACCACTGGTCTGTCCTCTCTCAAATGGCTGCAACAATTTCTTTGATGCACAACAGCATTGATCTTTTGGTAGAAAGGTCTAAGGATTAGGAAATTAAACAGAGTATCAGCTGTATCCCTTCAATCATCAACATTGTTTTATTCAGAAGTTACAAATGATAATTTCAAGCTGAAAACTTGCTCTTTCTGTGAAATTTCAGTAAGCATTCTGTTTGTTGGTGATTTGGAAGCAACAGAATGCTTGTTGGGAGGTGAAGCGTCACAAAGCTCATTATGTACTGCTGCATGCTAACTTTATACAAGGCAACAAACAGATGAAATCTTCGAAGCCCAGGCAAAGATTACATTATGGTGGTGCTGCCATGAGGCAGGCAGGAAGAATAAAGTTTCACCACTGAGAGTGGGTCTGGGAAAACAACAGCAGTGCTTGTTGAGAGACAGACAGCGGACCTCACCAGAAATGTAGTACAGCACAGCATCGGGCCAGGATCAGGACACCTTTGTTACAGCATGAAAGGAACGTGATTACTAATGCAACAAGGCAGGCCAAGAGCATTTACAAACTACAACAAACTCAATAAGTAAGCACGAGAACTGCTGACACCTTCATAATAGCAAGACCTATGCAGTCATGACAAGTGATGTCGGGTAAATATTAGCCTTAACTTTGCTCCATAAACTCCACAGCATTTTAGCTTGTAAGACAGTCGGTCAGGCGGACCGATGGCATATATAACACTTACACTAGATCCCCTGATTGCGGTAAACTGATGTCTGGCACAAGTCTGTTATAGATTTCCTGCACAATACTGAGTAATGACAGCCACCACTGGGGGAGATGGCCACATAACCATAATCACCTGTCACAGAGTTCAATACCACAGCCTGCCACTGTCACAGATGGGTGGAACCAGGGGTCCTCCCAATCATATCCAGTACATCAGCATGCCTGATATTTCGGCGGATTAACCAGGGTCTCCCTGAACAGCAGGCCAAGACTGTCATACTACATGGCAACCATCATTGTGGCTCAACAGATGATAGTGAATCGCATTAAGTGGGAGGGAACAGAGCACCTCCCAAATCGTTGTGTATAAGTCCAACACACGTGCCGCAGCATCACAATACAGCCAGCGCTGCTGCTACCACATGCAGCCAACCAGCATAGCAGTATCTGGTCAGGAAAAGTGAGTGAAATACGGAAGCGTCCGATCCCACCCGTCTGCTTTGACCCATGACGTCACAAATATGGCGGAAACAAAAACACACACTTTCCACAAGAAGCCTAATGACACTAACGGGACAAGCGCGGGAAATGGGGTGTTTTGGGTTGGGAGGCAAACTAAATATAAACTAATTTAGACGCCTTGCGTAGCTACAACGTATAAGTGAAGACAGCAATGCATGAATACCCACCCACCTCCCCTGGGGTCGTAACCCTTGCAACCCATAGAAGATAAAGATGCTTCAGTAGCTGATTAGTGTTTTTTGTCTTAAAAAAAAAAAAAAAAAAAAAAAAAACTCACGGGATAGAACGAACAGATCAGAAAGATAAATATAATAAACTAAAACAAAAATTGGAGGAAACAGATAATTAAAATAAGTAATAAGTGTTTTTAAATTTATATAAAAAAAAAATCTCACGAGATAGAACGAACAGATCAGAAAAGTAAATAAAATAAGATAAAACAGAACTGGAGACAGCCACACTCAAACCAAACTCCGTGCCGTCATGACGTCACACACGACAACACCCTTACGTCACGGGTCAAAGCCGACGCGTGGGATCGGACGCTTCTGTCGACCCGCATCAGTTACCTTGAGCAGATTGAATGCCACTTACGATGAGGAACCTCGACAGGCATCGACAGCCAGTGTCAACAGCGAGTCTAGTCACTGATTGTAACTTATGGAAATAAATAATTCTAAATCGTTTTTCACTGCACCTACTGATGGCAACAGGAGACCATCATCCTTCCGAGGAATACTGGCAAGGAGTGTACTGGTCAAGTGCCTCCTGACACACAATCATCTCTTCTCCCTCCCTCCCAATAGTCACCTCTTGCAGTACTTTCACTGGATCGAAGATGAGAACTTGCATTTCGAGGCCTATAGCAGTGTTTTCCCATAGCTACACTGAGGTACGTATGGGATGATAGGGTGGGGAGGTCTCAATGTTAAGTAAACAGAGTATGGGCTTCAAGATTATTTGTCAGTCTGATGGTTTGTTCAAGCTGCCTCACCGTCAGTTGTGGGCAGCAACCCAGTAAAAGGAAGGCATTGATAGTTGTTCACTCGGGTCTACTAATTGGTAGAATTTTCTCTATCCTATCGCAGGGAGACAAATACAGCACAAGGTGATCTCAGTAGGTACAAAATATTTTTGAGGTAGAAAATATTTGATCAGGCAAAAACCCACAACTGAGAAACATATTTATATAATAACATTCCACTTCAGGTGATTCAAGTTTTGTAAATTTATTCTAAACCGCTTTTGAAGTTCGAAGTTTCATCTTCAGGTGCCACCCACTGAGAACAAGGGCAGGGGCTGCTAATGTACAAATACTATGGGGTAGACATACTAAAAAGGAAGCTAAAGTTGTGAAAAGTGGTGTACTCACACAATTATGAAAATGTGTGTGGCGGTCAGGCCAGTCAGTCATTGGGGATCACACCCACATCAAACAAACACATGGGACTGGAACAAAAATGCTATCTCTGGGGAAGGTTCCAGGCAGAAATGAACTGAATAACACTGTAAATAAATAAGCAATACAACTCACATGTAGGACCAGCGATCACAGCGCCCGCGTGGATAGCAAGACACAGAAGTGTCTAGTGCAGATGGTCCAGATGCCAGCTGCCCGCGGCGGCGGAAGCAACCAATGTAGGAGCCAATGAGTTGGGGAACCAGAGTAAATAGCCGCAAGAGCGAGAAACTGACCAAAGAACAATTCCACTGCTGCCAACAAATATTTCACGTAATGACCGTGAAGGTAAGAAAAATTAGAGCTCATATGCAGGTATATACAGTCATTTTTCCCTCACTATCTGCAAGTGGAAGAACAAAGGAAATGACTAGAAACTGTACAAGCTACCCTCTGCCACAAACCATATGCTGGTTTATGGAGTATGTATTTAGATGCAGACGCGACAGTAACGGCAGCAACATAAAAGATGGTTGGCTGCAACTTTACTCAATTTCCTATACAGCCACAACATCAGGATGGGTCATTTATGAAAACAGTCAACATCATGCACCAGTTGCTGCAATTTCAATTACACCATTGTGGCCCAATGTAACCATAATCTTGGTCTACATTACATAGTCCAAGAAATGGCAGAGAGCACACAACAGACTCTTAAATAATATCAAAAGATTTCAGTTTCACAACTTGAAAGACCTTTTCTTGCATCTCTTTCGTTACCAAAAACTATCTTCTTATTTCTAGAATGAAATTTTCACTCTACAGCGGAGTGTGCGCTGATATGAAACTTCCTGGCAGATTAAAACTGTGTGCTGGACCAAGACTCGAACTTGGGAAGTTTCATATCAGCGCACACTCCGCTGTAGAGTGAAAATTTCATTCTAGAAACATCCCCCAGGCTGTGGCTAAGTCATGTCTCCGCAATATCCTTTCTTCCAGGAGTGCTAGTTCTGCAAGGTTCGCAGGAGAGCTTCTGTGAAGTATGGAAGGTAGGAGACGAGGTACTGGTGGAATTAAAGCTGTGAGGACGGGCCGTGAGTCGTGCTTGGGTATCTCAGTCGGTAGAGCACTTGCCCGCGAAAGGCAATGGTCCTGAGAATCTGCCAGGAAGTATCTTCCTATTGGCGTCTCAAAACTGGTTGACTGGAAATTTAAGTTCAGGGGAGAAAATTTGCCCTGTGCAACACTTCTATTCTTAACTTCAGTCAAGGAAGAGTACTAATTCTGACGCCCATCCAATTTCAGTATTAGACACTATACACAAAGCATTTTGCATTATGGAAAAGCTCACTGTCACTATTTTAATAGTGCACTTCTCAAGAAGAGTCCAGCAACATATTACTTTCTCCTACGTATAACTCTGAACATAAATGAGGGGTGGGAGGCAATGGACGAGATTAAAACAAAGTCTAGTATTTGTCTATAGTGTATATCATTCACACAATGCGTAGGCGGAGGTGGCACTCTAGGTCTAGTTATAAGCAATATTATGCAATTTTTATCACACCCCTAATGTAACTTCGAGAGTAAAAGTATAGGTGTGAGAACTCAGTATGAGACCTGTGTCTTTATCTTTGCTCCAGTTTCCCTGATAACTTGGAACAAATACCAAAAGAGTGAAATACTCATCTGTAAAAAGATTGAAAACTTTCTGACAAGTAACATTTCTACTAAAAAAAATTCAAAATAAACATTAAAAACAGCATGGTTTTCAAATAAAACTAACTAGAACAAATTTGGGTTGAAGTGTGATATTGGAGCAGCCCCACCTCCCCTACCCCCTTCAAAATCTTTGTTGGTGTGGCATGAAACTGTGCCACAACCAGAGTCTAACTTAGGTTGGGGTGACAGTATCATACTCAAAAATTAAAGGGGGTCCAAAATGTAATTTTTACCCAAATTTGCAATAAATATATTTGCAAGACATTCACATAAATCATCACCATGTTTCTTTAAAACTGAGCAAAACATTACTCTCTGAACCAGTTGGTCACATCATAATTACGGTACACTCTAGTTGAGTCACAGAACATGGAACCAATCAGCTGACATGATGTCTATGTAAATGCTACAAATTGTCACACCTCTGGCAACACTTAAGCACCCCTTCGTACATTTTATGTGTCACTAAGTTCAGCATCTGGTTTTGCTCTAATTAATTTATTGTTTCAATAAATCCCACAACAGTCGTTATCACTGAGCAGAAATTAATGCGTACGGAAGAAAGAAACCTTGTGAACTCCCTATCGACTACTTATTCATTATGCTAAGCTTTAATATTGGTTTATAGCTAGCTGCCCACTTGGAAGCCTCACTTACACACAACGAACATGAAATGCAGTGTCAAACGGGTTACACCCACCTTTCCGCTCCATGCCCTCTTTACGTGGCATAGCACCTACAAGAAAAGCCGCTTCCACATCTTTGAATGCGACAGCTGGATCCGCCGTAGGTACTACCTCCTTCACGAGAGGAAGAGCGCAATCAGCTATTTCCATGACGACGCCTTCTAATACTGACATCATGGGTGGAATATCCAAAAGATGAAGGATAAGTGGTTGATCCTTGCCAAATACTTCGCCACTGCCAATCTGATACAGTAGCGAATATGCGATCTGTCCGGCTGCCCCAGTAACAACCACACGAATTGGTTCAGCCTATCAACAAATCAGTATCCTCTATCAGTCAACATATTTTACTAGGTATTAAATGTTAACTGAACTACTATATATTGAGCGAAATTCTACAACCTATATAACATTTTATTTAAAGTGAATGCCATGAAGGTCATTAGGTCAATGCTGAAACCACGAATAAATGAACAGTTCAACATAATTAACAACGGTACACTTTTGAATGTATTATTGACGATACAACTGCATTCAATCAAATGCTATAAATAACATTACCATCGTAAAAATTTTCACACACTGGAACACCACGTATAAAACAACCTCCCCACAAAGATTACACACAGCTGGTCAGATTTCCTTCTTTTTTTTACTATGCATAGATGTTACAAGTTGACTACCACAGACATTATTCGTAGTCCGAGTGTTTGCGTATTTGTAAATATCACTTGTTGCTAAGAGTAAACGTGTGCATCTCCACTTTTACATGCACTTATCTTAAAAATATACCTTTTTCGATATGTCATGGTAAAACTACGACACTGTATTATGTCACAAATTGAGACGTCACGAAAGTAGACGTGAGCTTTTCAAGATCGATTCACACTCGCCAGTGGTCATCGCATACGGAACTTCAAAACCGGGTTCACAGCACGGAGGTAAAAAAAGAGGGGAGGTAGCTTTACTTCACAAACTTGAAGCCGTGGCCGACTTCTCATGCGACTCGTTGAAACCGATGTCCGCCATATTAACAAGCCCAAAACATCAGTTTCACACATAGATCACGAGTTCACCACATTCGTACTCCTATAGTTCACCGCGGTGACACTTCCCCATGATGTCACTCTGTGTCGTATTACTAGAGCAAATACGCATTCAAGAAAAGAAAAACGTTCGAAATTGCCTTCCTGACACTATGTTATTCATGTAAGCTCTATAAATTTTAGTATTTAAGACAGTTATTTTGCACACACAACAGAAATAATGAACAAGAAGTACTCGTAAACAGTAGTCTGCTAATGTTTTGGGCTACTTAAAATGGCACCCACTCTGGCCTTACCTCCATGGTCCACATACGCATCTAATTTTGCGCCACAGCTTGTGGCTCGCTGCAGTGACAGCGTGAGCTACCTTTCACACAGGACGCCACAAATTCTATGCACTTGCACAGCTTTCAGTCTGGTGTCAGTTGAAGTCATATGGGCGGATATGAACATTATAGTGCAGGTTATGGCCTCAGAGCTGTGACAAGAGTTAAACACAACGAAAACGAGAACAAAATGTTGGATCCGAAAATAGATTTTTCACATGGATAAATCAGGGGAAACAAACACATTTATGAAGGAACTAACACTCAGAGTTGAAAAATCTGTCTGCATTGGCAAACTAACCAACAGCTGCCATGTAAATATCATCTGCAGACACGCCACTCTTCCAAGATTCTGGACTCTTGTTGTATTCATTGATATAGGCATTTGAAATGACTAATTTTTAGTTTAACAGCTGCAAAATTACACTCTGGAGTTATTTTCTGCATATAATCCACAGTTTATGCAATACTTGGTTTCACCAGTTACGAAATTCATACGACTCGCTTTTTTGGATACATGTATTAAGTGTACTTATTTATTCATTCAAAAATCTTTTAGGACTGTGTGATACAGGGACATGTCGTCATTGGTTTGCACTTACACACACACACACACACACACACACACACACACACACACACACACACAGCTCCAGAAAATGAAACATTGGTTTCTGTTCTAGTAGTTCTAAAAGTTACACTGTAAGTAGTGATTCTCCAGCAGCAGAAGGAGGTTCTTACTCATTGGTCTGAAGATGACCACAGTAGTGGTCGAAACCTGTCACCATAATAAATAAATTGTGATCAAGACTGTTTTTAATAGTAAATATTTGTAACACATTGATCACTGTCACTCCCATAGTGTATTCAAAAGTAATAAAGAGATTGCTTACAAATCACTTATGCAACCGATCCTAGAATGTTGCTCAGTGTGTGGGACCAGCACCAGACAGGACTAACAGGGGATATTGAACATATACAGAGAAGGGCAGCATGAGTGGTCACAGGTTTGTTTAATCCTTGGGGTAGGGTCCCAGAGGTACTGAAGGAACTGAAATGGCAGACTTTTGATAACAGATGTAAACTATCCTGAGAAAGTCTATTAACAAAGTTTCAAGAAATGGCTTTAAATGAAACTATAGGGACATGCTACAGCCCCTTACATATCGCCCATACAGGGATAGTGGGGATAAGATTTGGATCATTACTGCATACACAGAGGCATTCAAACAATTATTCTTCCCACACTCCATACGTGAATGGAATGGGAAGAAACCCTAATAACTGGTGCAATGGGACATACCTTCTACAAGGCACCTCACAGTGGTTTGCAGAGTATAGATGTAAATAAAGTAATTCACATATCTAGACATTTAATATTTACAGGTCTAGTACGACAAGGATGGGACAGGTAGTTGGCCATAGCCTTATAGTAGGAACCATTTGCCTGAAGTAATTTATGAAACTACAGAAAACCTAGTGAGGATGGCTGGATGAAGATTCAAACCACCACTCTCACAAATACAAGGTCATTCTGTTTAAGACAGTGCTGCCTCATTCAGTTATTGCTTTACAGAAAAGTTGTTTAAATTGTCTAGAGAATTAAAAGGGAGACAAAGTCTCATCTTCAAGTTTCATGCCTACTGCGATAGTACTAGCGTCCTCTAATGTATTGGAATGTATCATTTACCAACAGATTTTTATTTACTTGAAACTTGGGGACTAATTAATGGATCACAATATGATTTTAGGAAAAAGTAGTTAATAGCTAATGCCACAGACCAGGAATGGTGAACTCTTGTACTTCTACATGCCATTTTTCCAAAGAAATGTTTAATACAGCCACAGCATGCCAATGAACTACACATGGAATAAAATTTTAATACTGCATATTATTCTTTTTTTTTCTTTCCTTGTTTTGTTTATGTTTGGTCACATGATGTGCATGAATGTGTACATATTTTAAGATTTGATAGTGCTGATTAATAAAAAAGAATGAAATACTTCCATATTAATACTCTTCATCTGCAAACAGAAATAGACCTTGTAAATTAGCAGACTGGGGCGAGTCTAAAAAAAAACTGCAGTTCTGGCTATGTCGAAATACCAATACTAATCTTGCAATATTTATGCAAAGTAGTACAAACACATGAGCACACAATGTAACACTATGAATTTAGTATATTTATATTACTAGAATATCTGGAATTTAAATATGATGAAACGTACTAAAATGTGACAAAACATAACTATTGTCTGCACTTAGATGCAGTAAATGTAAAGATATGTTAAAACTTGTGTTTATAAAATTCTTATTCAGAAACATGATAATAATTGTTGTTCATTTATGTATGAAATTTCAGAATTTATATCAGTATCAAAATCAAACTTGTATTTAAAAAGTTATGAAGATTTCTAAATGAAACATTATTGTGGAAAGGTATTTCACATATTTTGGCGATGATAACTGTATTACATCAGCATGTTACTTATTTTAGAAAGATTGTTAAATAAAGATAGATGTAAATTCTGTAAATTGTTATACAATAATAATCAACTTTTAACTGTAAACTTCAAAATTACTGCCTGAAGCAATGAGTGTTCTCTCAGGTTTGGAAAGATCAATGTTATGTCATCTTTGTGGTGTAAATAAACAATTTATTACACACATTTACGTTTCAGCTACACCATTTACTAGATTTGATTAGCCTACCATGTTGATCTTGACATTATGAAGAGCCTGAGCTTTCTTTCAGGTGGAAACAAAAATCATTGAAGAGATACACACCTCAGTTGCAAACTTCAAGAAACATTAAGTTCTGGTAGCCACAAAAGGTGGTTATGTTTTACTTTATCGTGGAACTGGTATGTGTTGAAAATCGTCATGACAATCTTGATAAGCTTTCTAAGTTTCAGGTACCAACACACCACAAAAACTAAATCTGGAAATTTAAAGAACTGCACATTGAAGATATGGATAACACTGACAACAATAAGGACCAAAAGGATGGACAAGGAAAGTGACAAACGAATAACTGGAATTAATTATCTGGGATTTTATCCTTGGAATATTTTGAGTTAAGTGAGTAATTTTTTTTACCTTTTGTACCACAGTGAAAGGCTGTGTTGCAGGTTATACGAAGAATTTTTTGTTTAGGATTGTGAAGTGTTCTGACAATAATTAAAAATAGCAAACCAGGACGAATTAATTATTTAAGATGTAATTTCAAATGAAAAAAAAAACAGTCTTCATGACAGCCTTAAGGAAGCCGAAGCAATTTTGAACAATAATGCCAAACTAAACAAAAGTCATGACGAGGGAGAAGCGGACAAAACTGCTAGAAGTGTTTGCAGTCCATTCAGAGATTTAGGTCACAGCAAACAGTTCAAGAAGCAAGATAAGACTTTTGAGAAAATAAGTAAAGATATGGGGGTAGAAATGATATGACAAAAAGTGAATTAAATAACAGTTTAGATGGTGAAACCTAAACAGCAAATAGTAAAATCAATTTTACAAACACGGAATTGATAGAATTAAGGAACGAAATTTTGAACACTAATTTTAAAGTTACCAAATTAATAAAGGAGCTCAATCAATATAACTTGGTCATAGAGAGAGAGAACACAGACTAAACGATGCACAAATACGTGCTTTAGAAGGCAAAGCACACAATGTTAAAAAGAATTTAATCGAAAGAATACAGAAAGTAAAAAAATCTGAATTGTTGTATCAGGCAATAAATCAAGAAAGCCACTGTTAGGTTCAGAAATGGGCCATTATGGTCAAACTCTTGAATGGAAAATTATTAACTTAAAAAGAACAACTGGAAACTATTTATTAGTAATTAAAAATAAAGTAGCTGAGGTAGAGAAAGATGTAAATACCAATGTGGATGCATGTAACAGTAATGTTGGAAATATTTGCAACTAATTAGGTGAATTGGAAGGAAGTGTTGCTATAAAAGTTTCAGTAGTAAGTGCAGTGGGATGAATCTATTAAGTGTTTTCCAGGAGATAACAAATTTCACCCAACTGATTTTGTACAATGCTATTACGATAATGTCATTAGTGGAATGAATGATTTGCTTGAAATTAAGTTTGTATAGGAGTTTTTGGATGGAGAAGCACTCTCTTGGGCTAATCAGTAGGCTAATACAGAAATGAGTTATAGCAATTTTGAAAGACGTTTTTTGAATAAATTTTAGTCAGAAACAGAACAAGCTGGATTCAAAAGTGATTTTTTAAATGTAGCACATTATAGAGTACAAAATGGCAACGATTTCTGTGGGAAAGAACTGAGAAAGTTAATACATTTAGATAAACAATTCGAAGAGCTCACACAAACATTTGTGTTAAAGAGGAAATTACCAGAAAAAGTGTACTGACGTTAAGCACATGTTCCAAATGATTCTATAGAATAGTTTTAAAATATGTAGATAAACTAGATGAGCATTAGAAACAAAGGAGGAGGAACAAAAACGTAATGAAACACGTAATTGTGGAGGAAGAGAGAGAGGAAATTATAGAAATAATAATTGTCTGGGTAGAGATGAGAAAAGAGAACCACAATGGAATGACAGAAATAGAAGTACTTGATAATAGAAGTAATAATCCAGTAAGTTGAAGATTATGCCATTGGGAGCCTGTCAGTTTTCTTATGAGGAGAAACAAAAGTAATCAGGGTGACTATAATAACAGGATGATGATAGGAACTTTGGGAGAAGAAGAAATTTCGAACCATGTTGGTATAGGAATATATATGGCATGAACAGATTACGTTTTGACAGGACATTTTGGAAAGCTACGAATATAGATATGTGTGAGAAAATCAGAAAAAGGTTACTGGTATTTTGGAAGTAGAACTAGATGCAGAATGTATAACAACTCTTTACAGGGTATCAAGTAATGAAGTTTTAGTGGGAGAGGAGAAGAATGATGATGATGCTGATAAATTTGGTTTACATAAATTAATGACTGATGATGTAGTAGATGTAGATGTACAATTTACTGTTTCTAAAGTTGATGCTATTGAATCTGACAATCATGTACCTAGGGATGAAGAAATTATTTTAGATATTAATCGTAAGAAGAGTGGAGACTGTGTCATTGTTGTTCATGATGAGATCAGTGAGGAATATGTAATGTTATTAGTAATAGTCTTGAAGAGAAGATAGGAAGCAAGATGGATTTATATAAAGCACCAGATGGGATGATGTTAAGTAAAAGAGGAAGTATTAAAGGAGGTAGCCATGCAGACAGTGGGTATTATACCTAGGGAGGCCTGACGTGTGAGAGGAAAGTACATGAAAGTGAGTTTTGACGTTACTAACGCTGTGAATTGTAGTGACTATGAAAGGGAGTGTGAAAAATGCATAAATAATGAAGTTTCAAAAGTAGTTTAGGATAATTATGATAATACAAGTAGTGATAATTATGTGAAAGTTTGCACCCAGAATAGTAGGAAGAAACAAGCAGTAATTCAGAGAGCCTAGAAGAAACAACTTGTGAGTACCATGTAACATACATAATGAAAGATGAAATAAAAGGTATGGGGTTCGAAGAGATTGAGAACGATCTTTTATATAAGACAGGTAATAAACGTGATAGCGATGTATTGGGTAGTCCATAGATTTATTTTGAAACTGATAGGTCGGCAGCTAACTGCTTGATAGATACAGGGAGTCCAGTTTGTGATGTGTCTGAAAAGTTCAATGATAGAAAAAGCACAGTCAAGATTTTGTTGAGTTGTATGTGATAGGAGTTAAGATTAGAGGAGCTACAGAGAGATGCAGTAAAGTTGTGAACAAGTAAATATTGCTGTCATTTGGAATCAATAACACATCAATTATCCAGAGATGTTTTGTGGTACTTGATCCAAGTGAGGAAATTATTTTAGGTATGAACTGTATGGTAAAACTTTAAGTAGGATTTTGTTAGACAATTAAGGAATCAAGTTTTACTGAACCAACAGTGGTACTTCCCATCTAATGGAACTGATAATAGTAAATGGGAATGACAGGAATTGTATCAGGAAGGTTAAGTGTTTCAATCACAGAGGATACACTGAAGATGAGAATAATTGTTCAAATGAGAAGGAAGATTTGGATCATTGTCCTACTTTACCTGAAAACAAAACAGAAGATACTGAGAAATTTAGTGAAGGTCAGAAGGAGGTTTTAAGGAAATTTTTATCAGAATACTATGATGTGTTTAATGAGAAACCAGGAACAGTGAAGAATTACCAGTGCACTCTTAATCTAAGACCACATGAACCATTTTTATTAAACCTTATAGAATACCAATGTGTAGAAGGAAAGTTGTAGAAAGGCAATTACAAAAGATGGAAAGTTGGGGTCTTCAAAGAGAAATTGCACAGAAATAATAACCCACTCATTGTAGTATGCAAATGAGGTGGAGTGATAAAACTTGGATTAGATTGCAGACACTTAAAATGGAATATTAGATAGAGAAATTGACCATCCTGGAATGTAGACAAACTATTGTACAAATTTAAATATATAACCTATATGACCACGTCCTAATCTCACCTCAAGTTTTCACCAGATATCATTGGAACCCAATTTTAGGAAGTACTATGCTTTTCTATTACTTCCTATTACTATGCTTTTCTATCTTCCCCCATGAACCATGGACCTTGCCGTTGGTGGGGAGGCTTGCGTGCCTCAGCGATACAGATGGCCGTACCGTAGGTGCAACCACAACGGAGCGGTATCTGTTGAGAAGCCAGACAAACATGTGGTTCCTGAAGAGGGGCAGCAGCCTTTTCAGTAGTTGCAGGGGAACAGTCTGGATGATTGACTGATCTGGCCTTCTAACATTAACCAAAACGGCCTTGCTGTGCTGGTACTGCGAATGGCTGAAAGCAAGGGGAAACTACAGCCATAATTTTTCCCGAGGACATGCAGCTTTACTGTATGATTAAATGATGATGGCGTCCTCTTGGGTAAAATATTCCGGAGGTAAAATAGTCCCCCATTCGGATCTCCGGGCGGGGACTACACAAGAGGACGTTGTTATGAGGATAAAGAAAACTGGCATTCTACGGATCGGAGCGTGGAATGTCAGATCCCTTAATCGGGCAGGTAGGTTAGAAAATTTAAAAAGGGAAATGGATAGGTTCAAGTTAGATATAGTGGGAATTAGTGAAGTTCGGTGGCAGGAGGAACAAGACTTTTGGTCAGGTGATTACAGGGTTATAAATACAAAATAAATTAGGGGTAATGCAGGAGTAGGTTTAATACTGAATAAAAAAAATAGGAGTGCAGGTTAGCTACTACAAACAGCATAGTGAACGCATTATTGTGGCCAAGATAGACACAAAGCCCATGCCTACTACAGTAGTACAAGTTTATATGCCAACTAGCTCTGCAGATGATGAAGAAATTGATGAAATGTATGACGAGATAAAAGAAATTATTCAGATAGTGAAGGGAGACGAAAATTTAATAGTCATGGGTGACTGGAATTCGTCAGTACGAAAAGGGAGAGAAGGAAACATAGTAGGTGAATATGGATTGGGGGGAAGAAATGAAAGAGGAAGCCGCCTTGTAGAATTTTGCACAGAGCATAACTTAATCATAGCTAACACTTGGTTCAAGAATCATAAAAGAAGGTTGTATACCTGGAAGAATCCTGGAGATACTAATAGGTATCAGATAGATTATATAATGGTAAGACAGAGATTTAGGAACCAGGTTTTAAATTGTAAGACATTTCCAGGGGCAGATGTGGGTTCTGACCACAATCTACTGGTTATGAACTGCAGATTGAAACTGAAGAAATTGCAAAAAGGTGGGAATTTAAGGAGATGGGACCTGGATAAACTGAAAGAACCAGAGGTTGTAGAGAGTTTCAGGGAGAGCATAAGGGAACAATTGACAGGAATGGGGGAAAGAAATACAGTAGAAGAAGAATGGGTAGCTCTGAGGGATGAAGTAGTGAAGGCAGCAGAGGATCAAGTAGGTAAAAAGACGAGGGCTAATAGAAATCCTGGGGTAACAGAAGAAATATTGAATTTAATTGATGATAGGAGAAAATATAAAAATGCAGTAAATGAAGCAGGCAAAAGGGAATACAAACGTCTCAAAAATGAGATCGACAGAAAGTGCAAAATGGCTAAGCAGGGATGGCTAGAGGACAAATGTAAGGATGTAGAGGCTTGTCTCACTAGGGGTAAGATAGATACTGCCTACAGGAAAATTAAAGAGACCTTTGGAGAGAAGAGAACCACTTGTATGAATATCAAGAGCTCAGATGGCAACCCAGTTCTAAGCAAAGAAGGGAAAGCAGAAAGGTGGAAGGAGTATATAGAGGGTTTATACAAGGGCGATGTACTTGAGGACAATATTATGGAAATGGAAGAGGATGTAGATGAAGATGAAATGGGAGATAAGATACTGCGTGAAGAGTTTGACAGAGCACTGAAAGACCTGAGTCGAAACAAGGACCCGGGAGTAGAAAACATTCCATTAGAACTACTGACAACCTTGGGAGAGTCAGTCATGACAAAACTCTACCATCTGGTGAGCAAGATGTATGAGACAGGCGAAATACCCTCAGACTTCAAGAAGAATATAATAATTCCAATCCCAAAGAAAGCAGGTGTTGACAGATGTGAGAATTACTGAACTATCAGTTTAATAAGTCACAGCTGCAAAATACTAACGCGAATTCTTTACAGACGAATGGAAAAACTGGTAGAAGCGGACCTCGGGGAAGATCAGTTTGGATTCCGTAGAAATGTTGGAACACGTGAGGCAATACTAACCTTACGACTTATCTTAGAAGAAAGATTAAGAAAAGGCAAACCTACGTTTCTAGCATTTGTAGACTTAGAGAAAGCTTTTGACAACGTTAACTGGAATACTCTCTTTCAAATTCTGAAGGTGGCAGGGGTAAAATACAGGGAGCGAAAGGCTATTTACAATTTGTACAGAAACCAGATGGCAGTTATAAGAGTCGAGGGGCATGAAAGGGAAGCAGTGGTTGGGAAAGGAGTGAGACAGGGTTGTAGCCTCTCCCCGATGTTATTCAATCTGTATATTGAGCAAGCCTTGGTGGGGTGTTCGTCGATGTTAGTAGTAGTTTATCCTGTAGTGAAGTAGAAGTGGATAGTTCCTGTGAATTATTATGGGTGGAGGTTACACTCAACAACCGAGCTGGGTTAATAATTGGCTCCTTTTACCGACCTCCCGACTCAGCAGCGTTAGTGGCAGAACAACTGAGAGAAAATTTGGAATACATTTCACATAAATTTCCTCAGCATGTTATAGTCTTAGGTGGAGATTTCAATTTACCAGATATAGACTGGGACACTCAGATGTTTAGGACGGGTGGTAGGGACAGAGCATCGAGTGACATTATACTGAGTGCACTATCCGAAAATTACCTCGAGCAATTAAACAGAGAACCGACTCGTGGAGATAACATCTTGGACCTACTGATAACAAACAGACCCGAACTTTTCGACTCTGTAAGTGCAGAACAGGGAATCAGTGATCATAAGGCCGTTGTAGCATCCCTGAATATGGAAGTTAATAGGAATATAAAAAAAGGGAGGAAGGTTTATCTGTTTAGCAAGAGTAATAGAAGGCAGATTTCAGACTACCTAACAGATCAAAACGAAAATTTCTGTTCCGACACTGACAATGTTGAGTGTTTATGGAAAAAGTTCAAGGCAATCGTAAAATGCGTTTTAAACAGGTACGTGCCGAGTACAACTGTGAGGGACGGGAAAAACCCACCGTGGTACAACAACAAAGTTAGGAAACTACTGCGAAAGCAAAGAGAGCTTCACTCCAAGTTTAAACGCAGCCAAAACCTCTCAGACAAACAGAAACTAAGCGATGTCAAAGTTAGCGTAAGGAGGGCTATGCGAGAAGCGTTCAGTGAATTCTAAAGTAAAATTCTATGTACAGACTTGACAGAAAATCCTAGGAAGTTCTGGTCTTACGTGGCTCGAAACAGCATATCCAGACACTCCGGGATGATGATGGCATTGAAACAGAGGATGACACGCGTTAAGCTGAAATGCTAAACACCTTTTTCCAAAGCTGTTTCACAGAGGAAGACCGCACTGCAGTTCCTTCTCTAAATCCTCGCACAAACGAAAAAATGGCTGACATCGAAATAAGTGTCCAAGGAATAGAAAAGCAACTGGAATCACTCAACAGAGGAAAGTCCACTGGACCTGACGGGATACCAATTCGATTCTACACAGAGTACGCGAAAGAACTTGCCCCCCTTCTAACAGCCGTGTACCGCAAGTCTCTAGAGGAACGGAGGGTTCCAAATGATTGGAAAAGAGCACAGGTAGTCCCAGTCTTCAAGAAGGGTCGTCGAGCAGATGCGCAAAACTATAGACCTATATCTCTGACGTCGATCTGTTGTAGAATTTTAGAACATGTTTTTTGCTCGAGTATCATGTCGTTTTTGGAAACCCAGAATCTACTATGTAGGAATCAACATGGATTCCGGAAACAGCGATCGTGTGAGACCCAACTCGCGTTATTTGTTCATGAGACCCAGAAAATATTAGATACGGGCTCCCAGGTAGATGCTATTTTTCTTGACTTCCGGAAGGCGTTCGATACAGTTCCGCACTGTCGCCTGATAAACAAAGTAAGAGCCTACGGAATATCAGACCAGCTGTGTGGCTGGATTGAAGAGTTTTTAGCAAACAGAACACAGCATGTTGTTATCAATGGAGAGACGTCTACAGACGTTAAGGTAACCTCTGGCGTGCCACAGGGGAGTGTTATGGGACCATTGCTTTTCACAATATATATAAATGACCTAGTAGATAGTGTCGGAAGTTCCATGCGGCTTTTCGCGGATGATGCTGTAGTATACAGAGAAGTTGCAGCATTAGAAAATTGTAGCGAAATGCAGGAAGATCTGCAGCAGATAGGCACTTGGTGCAGGGAGTGGCAACTGTCCCTTAACATAGACAAATGTAATGTATTGCGAATACATAGAAAGAAGGATCCTTTTTTGTATGATTATATGATAGCGGAACAAACACTGGTAGCAGTTACTTCTGTAAAATATCTGGGAGTATGCGTGCGGAACGATTTGAAGTGGAATGATCATATAAAATTAATTGTTGGTAAGGCGGGTACCAGGTTGAGATTCATTGGGAGAGTGCTTAGAAAATGTAGTCCAGCAACAAAGGAGGTGGCTTACAAAACACTCGTTCGACCTATACTTGAGTATTGCTCATCAGTGTGGGATCCGTACCAGATCGGGTTGACGGAGGAGATAGAGAAGATCCAAAGAAGAGCGGCGCGTTTCGTCACAGGGTTATTTGGTAACCGTGATAGCGTTACGGAGATGTTTAATAAACTCAAGTGGCAGACTCTGCAAGAGAGGCGCTCTGCATCGCGGTGTAGCTTGCTCGCCAGGTTTCGAGAGGGTGCGTTTCTGGATGAGGTTTCGAGTATATTGCTTCCCCCTACTTATACCTCCCGAGGAGATCACGAATGTAAAATTAGAGAGATTAGAGCGCGCACGGAGGCTTTCAGACAGTCGTTCTTCCCGCGAACCATACGCGACTGGAACAGGAAAGGGAGGTAATGACAGTGGCACGTAAGGTGCCCTCCGCCACACACCGTTGGGTGGCTTGCGGAGTATGAATGTAGATGTAGATGTAGAAAATTCATGGAGAAGAAGTAAAAACTTTGAGGTTCGCCGATGACATTGTAATTCTGTCAGAGACAGCAAAGGACTTGGAAGAGCAGTTGAACGGAATGGACAGTGCCTTGAAAGGAGGATATAAGATGAACATCAACAAAAGCAAAACGAGGATAATGGAATGTAGTCAAATTAAATCGTGTGATGCTGAGGGGATTAGATTAGGAAATGAGACACTTAAAGTAGTAAAGGAGTTTTGGTATTTAGGGAGTAAAATAACTGATGATGGTTGAAGTAGAGAGGATATAAAATGTAGACTGGCAATTGCAAGGAAATCGTTTCTGAAGAAGAGAAATTTGTTAACATCGAGTATAGATTTAAGTGTCAGGAAGTCGTTTCTGAAAGTATTTGTATGGACTGTAGCCATGTATGGAAGTGAAACATGGACGATAACCAGTTTGGACAAGAAGAGAATAGAACCTTTCGAAATGTGGTGCTACAGAAGAATGCTGAAGATAAGGTGGGTAGATCACGTAACTAATGAGGAGGTATTGAATAGGATTGGGGAGAAGAGAAGTTTGTGGCACAACTTGACTAGAAGAAGGGATCGGTTGGTAGGACATGTTCTGAGGCATCAAGGGATCACAAATTTAGCATTGGAGGGCAGCGTGGAGGGTAAAAATCATAGAGGGAGACCAAGAGATCAATACACTAAGCAGATTCAGAAGGATGTAGGTTGCAGTAGGTACTGGGAGATGAAGAAGCTTGCACAGGATAGAGTAGCATGGAGAGCTGCATCAAACCAGTCTCAGGACTGAAGACCACAACAACAACAACATGCTTTTCTATACAATGGCAGATCTTATCAGTACTAAGTTGTACCATTGGGATTAAACGTTTATGTAGTAAAGTTTTTACAATGCTTAGATTTTGATCTGTGAAAGGAATTACTTGATAGATTGATAACATATGAAGATTGTCTTAGTTACTGGTATGATTTTGGAAGAGCACTTGAAATTGTTAAAAGAATTAGGGAAGAGGTTAAGAAAGGAGTCATGTCATGTAAACTGGAAAAGTATAAATTCACTGTGAAACAGTTGAAATTTCTTGGCCATAGCACTACCTAGAAAGGAATTTTGATTGACAGTGGTAAAATATTAGCTGTAGCAAAATTTCCTGTCCCTAACTGTCTCTTTTTGGAAAAGCGGGATTCTATGGAAAATTCACAAGAAATTAAGCTTGTTTCAACCCCATTGAAAGATATATAAGAGAAACTGGTAGACTATGTAGGCCCTATTGCAGTAAAGAGCGCTCAAGTTGGACTGAGCATATAAGTAGTTTTGAATACATACTAAATAGTTTATAACATTCAGCCACTTGATTTTCACCATATGAGATAATGTATGACATGAAACTTGCTTATTTAATAAATGAATTGATGGAATTCCCTTCATGCAGGTATAACTGCACAGGAGAAAGAGGAGGTAGAGAAGATGAACACAGAGGAACAGTGTAATATTACAAAGCAGTAACATGATATTAGGGTAAAAGTTACATAATTTATGGTAGGTGATCTGGTTTTTCTGAAAACCAATGAAAAATCAAAGGCAATTAGTGGAGAAATAATTTTTTTTACATTTATATTGGACCATCTGAAATACTAGTGATTTCACATCTAAATGCTCATGTGATAATTTATCCTAAGCGAAGAAAGTAATTTGGGTTAAGAAACATTGTATAGCTGAAGTCATACCAGTATGTAACCGACACTAGTAAACAACTTCCATCATTAAAAATACTAACATAACCGAAATGAAGTAAGGAGTTTTACATGGTCTAGTGAAAATTCACCCATACTTTCAGGGAGGTGCATATTCTTCATGCATCAAGTTTGTCCAATACACTAGTTCCATAGCCGTGTGATTCTTACTTCAAGATTATCAATTCCTAGAGTCACATTATTCTTTATTCTTTCTTGTAAAATACACATCTCTTACTATCTTCACACTTGAATGATACACTGCATCATACTGAGTTTGCTTTGTCATGTATGTGAGAAGGGATGATATAGGATAAGCTAGAATAACATTATATATATATATATATATATATATATATATATAGGGTGGTCCATTGATAGTGACTTGGTCAAATATCTCGATATATATATATATATATATATATATATATATATATATATATATATATATGTAGGGTGGTCCATTGATAGTGACTTGGTCAAATATCTCGCAACACTAGCATCAAACGAAAAAATAAGAAGAACGAATCTGTTCGAGCATAATGGGGGGAAAACAGATGGCGCTATGGATGGCCCACTAAATGACTGATAGAAACTGCATTTTTTAAACTAAGTACCCCCCATTTTTATTACATATTCTTATAGTACGTAAATAAATAAGAATGTTTGATTTGGAACATTTGTTCCATTTTGTGATAGTTGGCGCTTAATATTCCAACCCTTATAATATGCCTCACCCACTTAGATGAACAGTTTGTAACCATGTGGTTTTAAAATTAAAACACAAAAAGTAGTTACGTTTTAACTTTATTTCCGTTGTTCCAATGTGATGCATTTACTTATGTGATCTTATTATAAATTATGGGAACGCATGTTGTTACTGCATGAGCACCCATAGTAACCTCATTAATGTAATAAATGCTCAAAATGATGACCTTCAGCTTCAATGGATTTGGTAATATGCATAACGAAATTCCTCTCAACAGCGAGTAGATTGCCTTCAGTAACTTCGCACATGCATTGACAATGGGCTGACACATGTTTTCAGGCGTTGTTGGTGGATCATGATAACAAATATCTTTCAATTATCCCCAAAGAAAGAAGTACAGAGATGTAAGGTCCGGTGAACATGCAGGCCATGGTATGGTGCTTCTATTAGCAATCAACCTGTCATTAAATATTCTATTTAATACTGCTTCAACTGCGTGCATGCTATGTGCCAGACATCCATCATGTTGAAAGTACATCGCCATTCTGTCATGAAGTGAAACATCTTGTAGTAGAATCGGTAAAACATTAATTAAGAAATTGGTATACATTGCACCATTTAGATTTCCATTGATAAAATAACGGCCAATTAGATGTTCTTCCATGATTCAACACCGTACCTTAGCCTGACAGGGTCGCTGATGTTCCACTTATTGCAGCCATTGTGGATTTTCTGTTGCCTAAAAGAGCATATTATGCCGGTTTACGATAGCTCTGTTTGTGAATGACGCTTCGTCACAAAATAGAACTATTGGAAAAAAACTGTTATCGTCTTGTAATTTATTTTTTGCCTAGTGGCAAAAATTTACATGACATTCAAAATCATTGCTATGCAATTCCTGGTGAATAGAAATATGATAAGGCTGAAATGTATGATGATGTAGAATTCTCAAAACCGACGTTTTTGATGTTCCCAATTCCCGCTAAATTTGTCTGCTGCTGATGTGTGGATTAGCCTCAACTGCAACTAAATCACTTATGGGCATCTTCATTTGTTACAGTTGTTGATTGCGTCTTCTTCTTTTGCTGAACAGTTTTGGTTTGTTTCAGTACATTGACCATCTGATGAAAGATGGACTTGGTAATATGCATAACGAAATTCTTCTCAACAGCGAGTAGATCGCCTTCAGTAACTTCGCACATGCATTGACAATGCGCTGACACATGTTTTCAGGCGTTGTTGGTGGATCATGATAACAAATATCTTTCAATTATCCCCAATTATGCATGTGTATATGTGTGTGTATATGTATGTGTGTGCACATGCACTTTTGAAATGAAAAAATGAATCATATTGTAACCTAATTATAATAATAATGAATTATGGAAAGATATGAGCACTGTTTTGGAACAAATACTTATTTGTCTATGAGAGAAATGTATGAAACAATATTGACTAGATTTGCTACTTGTAATTTTATCACACACTGTTTCTTATTGAAAGTTGTATACAATGACTTCAGACCACTAGCAAATACACCTACATTCAAAGCAATAACAGCCTACAATATTATTCATATTGTGGTATGCTGCACAATACTTGTAATGATTATCAGAAAACAGATATTTATGAGTTACCATTTCCCTGTCATAATGTGATAGTTGAAACCAGATTGCTAAATTATTTTAGTATGGGTCTGATTCATGATTTTCAACATTAACTGTTACTGTATGTTTTATATTTATGAATGGCGCTGATAGGAAAGTGTAGTGACGCTTCTCTCTCGTTAAAAAGGCAAAAAATGAACAGTTCTTCGTGTAGAGAATGTAAAAATCGTGTGATGAAGGGTATTCTGTGTATCAAATGCAACTTCTGGTTACACGAAAAGTGCGCGAAAGTAAATCTAAAGTTCGTCAGCGAAGATTTTCCGTGGACATGTCACAGTTGTTTACGTGACGAAACGGCCGATCTTGTAAGTGCAGTTGATACAAAAAACGAAATTATAAAGTTACTACGAAGTGACATTGAGGCATTAAAAACCGAACTTTCAACCATCAAGAAAGAAAACGATACATTAATACAAGAAAAGAAGTCCTGTGTGTGTAAAAGCCATCAAACGGAAAAGCAAGAAGATCGCGAAAATACTTTAAAAACAACATTTCAAGTGTTCCCGTTGATGTCTCGGTAAACTCAGTAAGCCAAAAACCGGAAGATAAATACAAATGGAAGGTGGTGACATACAGCAAAAGCAAAAACAAAGCGCTAGATACGCAACAAAAGGAAAATGACTTTTTAATAATTGGCGATTCGCTGCTGAAGAATATCGCTGTCCCCAATTGCAAGATCGACGTACGACCTGGTATTAGAACGCATCAACTCGGTAAACATTTTAAAAATATGGTAAATGCAAGACAAGATACTACAGAACCAGATTCTGAAACCAGGTATAACTATAATGGGGTGTTTATACATGTTGGGACAAATTCGTTAAGGAGCAGCAGTGAGGAAGAAATGGCAAGCGAAACAAGAAACATGATTCGTTCTGCAAGAAATATGTATGCAAGATCTCGTCTGATACTTAGCGGAATCATAAACAGAAGGTCGGTGAGTGAAAAATATATCGCCAAAATAAACTGTGCTCTTAAAGAACAATGTGATCGTCTTGGGGCAATTTTTATGGACCCAAACAAATTCCTATGTGAAAACTCACTAGCGAAGGATGGCTTGCATTTTAATAGACTGGGGTCTGTAACGTTCAGCAGAATGTTTGCAGATGTCTGCAAAATCATTAGATGCTAGGGAAACTAATATGGCCTGAAGGGGATGAAAAATCATACACTCCAGCTGGAAAAGAAAAATATAAGCACCATACAAAAAAAGACGATACTAAAGAATTTGCCCCAGAATACAGCTCACAACATTTAAACCAACAAAAGAAAAATTACATAAAAGTACTTCATCAAAATATTCAATACTTTGGTAACAAAAAATTAGAAGCAGAAGTACTCCTGAGTGAAGTAAGACCAGACATATTATGCATAAGTGAACATGGACTAACTGAAAGTAAAATACATAATGTGGCAATAAAGGACTACAAACTAGCTAGTTACTTCTGCAGATCTAAATATAAGGGTGGTGGCGTTTGTATATATATTAAAACAGGTACTCTATCAAAGAATGTAAACAGTGAAGCTGCTACATTTGCCATAGCTAGAGAAAAAGACTTTGAAGTTACTGGTATAGTGGCAGAGGATTTTAGAGTGTTTTGTGTGTACTGGTCACCATGTGGCAATATTAGCATCTTTCTAAAAAAAGTTGCTAGATTATTGAGAATGAATATGAAGATAAATCTTATTATATGTGGAGACTTCAACATTTACATGGGAAAAGACACAAAAATAAGACAGGATTTTGAAGAATTGTTAATACAGCATAACATGAAAGTGACAATAACAA
Source organism: Schistocerca nitens (assembly GCF_023898315.1). NCBI lineage: Eukaryota > Metazoa > Arthropoda > Insecta > Orthoptera > Acrididae > Schistocerca > Schistocerca nitens. The sequence goes on along the minus strand of NC_064620.1, from coordinate 103,493,026 downwards.
AGTGAGACAATTATTGACAACATAATTACTAATATGTGTAACTATGAGTCACATGTAGTTCAGACAGAAATATCTGATCATCATGGACAACTAATCAGCTTTTGCAGAAGTAATGACACAGTATCAGAACCAAAACAAACAACCAAAGAAATTAGGATCATCAGTGAACAAAATATCAACATCTTTAGAACAATGTTAAGTAAGGAAACCTGGAATGAAACCCTACAGGCCCAGAGTGTAAATGAAAAATATGATGCATTTATTTCAACAATTAAGTACCATTTTAATGTAGCATTTCCCAAAGTAAAGAGACAAGAAAGGCATCAAGATCAAGCACAGTGGATTACGAGTGAAATACTGGAACAGCGAAGGAAGCTTCAGGACGTGAGACGGATGGGCGAAGCTGAAAACTATAAAATGTTAAAAAAGAAGTATAGAAAAACAATAAGAGAAGCGAAAGCAAGAGCAATTGACACAACTATAGCGAACTCAAAAAACAAGACAAAGGCAGCTTGGAATGCAATCAATGCTGAAAGAAAGGAAAAAGATGGGTCAAACAAAGAAGAAGGTATTAGGTCAATTAAAGTAGACAACACAGTGGTCACAGATGGTATGGAAATAGCAAACATACTGAATAATAACTATATCAGTGTAGTAGAAAACCTAAAATTGGAAAGAAATAGTCAAAAACAGAAGGGTATTAAAGTACCAAAAAGATCATGCAGTACTGTGTTATTAAGACCAGTCACAGAAGATGAATTGCGGAAAACTATACAGAAACTGAAGTCCAAGAAATCAGCTGGTGATGATGAAATATCAAATCATGTAATAAAGCTGGAATGGGAGGAGATAATAACACCACTGCTGAACATAGCAAACTGTTCTTTCAGAGATTCAATTTTTCCAGAAAAACTGAAGATAACGAAGGTAGTGCCAGTGTACAAGAAAGGGTGTAAGGATGATCCCAACAACTACAGACCAGTTTCACTGATATCAGTTTTCTCAAAAATCCTAGAAATGCTTATTATACCAGATTAGTTAACTATTTGGGCAAACATAACATTCTCATGATCTCACAACATGGTTTCAGAAAGGGTAAATCAACAGAATCAGCAATTGTCAGTCTAACAGAATACATTTTACAGTCCTTAGATGAGAAAAAGATTGTCTCTGCAATGTTTCTGGATCTTTCAAAGGCATTTGACACCATTGACCATGAAATGCTGATACAAAAATTAAGCAACTATGGCATTCGGGGGCAACCAGGTGAATGGATAAAATCATACTTGTGCAACCGCAAGTAGTATGTATCATTAGGAAACTCGTACCAATCAGAAACCAAATCCATCAAATATGGAGTGCCGCAGGGTTCGGTATTGGGGCCATTGTTATTTAATGTATTTGTTAATGATATAGGTGTTGAGGAGGAAGAAAAGAAAATATTGTATGCTGATGACATGACAATACTAAATAGTGACCAAAATATGGAACAGCTTGAGAGAAGAGCATACATATCTGCAAATGTCACAGCTCAATGGCTGTTGGAAAATGAACTGGTTATAAATCTAAAAAAGACTATGTATGCAGTGTTTAAAAACAAGGAAAAGGCTGTAGACATGGATTTAGAGGTTGATGGAACAAGGCTGGAAGAAGTAGAATCTGCTAGATTCTTAGGTATTCTTGTGGATAATGAACTGAAATGGAAAAAACATATTAATAATGTCTGTAAGAAACTGAGCTCTGTCATATTCTTAATGATGCAACTATCACAGTATTCAGACAAGAACCTTCTGTGTACAGTGTATCATGGACTTTTCGAACCATACTTACAGTATGGAGTGACTGTGTGGGGAAACTCAAACAAACAAGAGACAAAACGAGTGTTCACATTAAAAAAATCAATTAGGACCATTTTAAGAAGAAAGACCTCTGAAACATGCAGAAACTGTTTCAAGAATTTAGGTGTCTTAACTTTTTCATCGTTGTATATATACAAAACAATAATGTACATCACAAAAGGTAGTGAGGACTGGATTACAAATGCTAGTGTACACACCCACAATACAAGAAAGAAGAATGAAGTACGGAGCATACCCCACCGACTGGCAATGCTAGAAAAAGGACCCCAGTACTCTGGTATCAGACTACTAAGAAGTCTGCCCAAAACCCTGCAAGATAGTGTACTTCACAATGACTTTGCAAAGAAACTTAAAGACTATCTCATTGAAAAAGAGTTTTACAGTGTTGCAGAATACTTATGCCATTAAATTTGTATATATTGTTACTCATTACCAGTGATGTAAAAATGTAAGCTAAAGGTGTAGAAAAATAAGTGATAAAGAATTTTAATACTTTGACATGTCCTATATTACACGTACATTTGCTGTACACAATGTAATCTTACAGGATCAAATAAAATTCAATTCAATTCAATTCAATTCAACTTCAAACTAACTCTATGTTCTATAAATGATATATTACATTGAACCTACTATGATGTCAGACTATAAGAATTATGAAAAGTTTCTAACTGGTGAAAAATATTTATCTAGCCAAACACCATTCTAGCAAAGAGAATATGTCAGTATACCAAACAACTGGTCTGAACCCTGTAAACACAAATGTTGCCTAGCTAACAGAAATATGATGTTTTATTCCGCTTGTACACCTGATGTTTATACTACAGATACTTGAAAATGTTATTTGAGATATGGAGGAGAAACATTTACATACACACTAAATCCACTTAAAACTATGGAATTATAAACCTAAATATACACTACAAATGATACACATTTACAACTGATAATGTTTCTCTCTTTCTTTGTCCAAACCTAATAAGGAATGATAGTGATCATAATATATAAGCCCCTAATGTATACACCCAGCTATGAAAGTATAGTAGTCGAGATCAGAGCATCTCATGTTATTGAAAGATTCAGATGCCTAAATTTCAAACTACACACAAAGGGTATTTCTAGTCATTCCTAGATGATCTACAACTGCTTACAATGTTGAATTTATACATTTTGAAAAATTTTGTTGAATATGTATATTGATTACTGTAATTTATTCTGAAATATACTGTACATACACAAAATCCTTATATGTTGTGCACACAAAGAGACCTAAGGGATTTATAATACACTTATTCAATCAATATCTTTATTACATATAAACACATTTAGTAAGAAATGCTGTGTGCTGTTAACATTTTGACACTTACGATCATACAGCTACGTAAGATAAACATGAATTTATTACAGAGTTTTATATGCTTACATGAAATCATGAAACATACTATATGATTATTTTGGTTGTCACTACAGTTACTACTCATTTTATGTACATTATATACTTTGAAATTACTATGTCAATGACACTCTGTAAAAACATTACTAGCTTACTGGATTGTAGTTTAAATAAGAAAACATCAATATGTATCAAAGAATATCTGAGAGCTTTCTCTTATTAGTTATCACCAGCTCACTAATTCCCATGTCAAACAAATGAAAGAAATGTGAAACACTTTAAATGCTAATACAACAGTTTTATTACATTTGAAAGGTTATATTGTTATAATTATCGATTATATCTTGTCAAAGCAGCACTTACAAATGTTTACACCACATGAAATGGATCTGATTTATAATTTACTTGTACACACATTTGACAAAATACCTCCATCATAACTGATGGAGATGAAATTTAGTATAAACCTATGAAATGAAGATTATGTGACAAGACCTTTCTTGAGTAAACTATGGAACTTACGAACATCGAAAGTTACACACTCACATTTATCAGGCATGATCTACCTATTTTTGACGAATATTCACAAGAATGAAACTGTTTACACTTTCTCAAGAGAAACTACAACTCATACCTTTTTCTGATGATAGATGGTTAGTATAATTATAAATACATGATTTTCCTGATGATGGCTTATAAGTGGAAGTTACTACCACATCAAGTACATACTAACTACACATCAAAGCGAATTATCAATATAGTTTCATGAATTCGGAGAGCTGTGGGCATTCCTTGGTCACATGAATTATCAGTTTGCTTGTAATAATAACGATTTGTTTGATGAACTGCATGTAACTTTTATTTGCTTCTCAATAAGCACAAGAAATTGCCACATATCAAAAGCAGAATAAAAAATAATAGCACAGAGTTGTCACCAAAAAGAAAAACGGAACATACTGGAAAAAAATCTAAAATTTGGTATACAGCTGTGCTTCAGCAAATGTGTGTGCAAGAACTTCAGTGGGTTGGAAATAACAAACAACTAAGTTCAATATGCAGGTGTGATGTTCCTTGCTGTGGCCACAGTATTTTGCTAGAAGCAGCTTGATACACGTGAAGTAGCATATGGTACAAAAGTGGAGTGAGGTATAAGCGACAGATGGTGCAATATGTACCAGTCCTGTGGGAGAGTCAACCAATTGTACTGAACTTGCTTCTGATTAGTCAGCATGTTTGGGTGCTAGAGGCCAAAATGCCTAACTTCTCTTATTAATTATTTATATACCGTTCATTGTATTTGACCCACTTTTTAGTATGACAATCTCTCATGGCTACCCTATGAGTCTATCGTTTTTGTTTGTTGAATTTCACTAGTTTTGAGATACATAAGAGTAACGATATTGCAGCCAAAGTGCTTCGTACACCTTCGGGTCACTTTGGTGTGTCTGGGAGATGAAGTACTTTGGCTGCACTAGTCACTCTGTTTTGGACTTTCTGGAGGGCCGGACACATATCTCTGAAGCGACCCCACCTAACAACTAAAAACCAACATCATATTATGGCCACCATTGTCCCATGCAACTTCTGACCCACAAACTTTTCATCTCCTATCATACTTTCGGAGTTATTCTCGGTGGCAATAGTTAGTGACACACCCTGTATAAATATGGACTAGTTAAATAAATAAAACAACAAAGACTTATGGAGATTGTTCACAACATCTTTATTCACAATTTGAACACATGGTAGCCCACAGTTTGGTCTTTGCAATACAAGGGATAGCATCATCCATAGGCATAACAGGTTTGTAACGTTGGAGTGTTGCTGATAAATGGATCGATCTCCATATCTCACCATAAGTGTCACTTTGTTGTACAATTATGTCATAGATAGCCACAGAGCAGCACAGTAAATGTCTGGGAATGAAGATTACTCAGAGGTCATCTGCTGGTTGTTTATACTACAGATACTTGAAAATGTTATTTGAGATATGGAGGAGAAACATTTACATACACACTAAATCCACTTAAAACTATGGAATTATAAACCTCAAATATACACTACAAATGATACACATTTCAACTGTGTGAACCACACTTTAACACTTCTTGATGCATTTTAAATCTCTAACAGAACATGCCAGCCACTGTCCACTGATGCTTCTACACTATTATTTGAGCTCTTTGAACCGCTAGCTGTTAAATTATAAGTTGAAGTGAAGAGCAGTAGCGCACTGGCAAGAATCAGCAGCTTCTCATCCACCACAACACTCTGTCCTTCCAGTAACACCGAAATGTACTGGGGTGGTGCATATCTTGGAGACCAGTACTGATCTGCGCCGCATGGTATAGGGCCCTCAGTACAATTCTTCTGAGAGTTGGGTACTGGCTGGGTGTCTTCACCAATGATGACATCAGCTTGTTGTCCTGCTCCAACATAATGGTCGATTGCACTACAGATTCCATGGTACTGCTGCTGCTGCTGGGCCTGACACGCCAGAGGTCACTGCAGGTCCCAACGAACCAATGTGGCTGCTGCTGGTACAGACAAGCTGGTCACTGCCGGTCTGGACACATTGGAGGCCATTGAGCAAAGAAGAAGAAAGAATAAGCATCCACAGGCAAAGACATGGAGTTGAAAAAAGGAATGGAACTTGACACAGAACTGCAGACATGTAATGGGTACTTACTTTTACACTTCTTCTAAGATACAGGAGCAGATGAATACCTTGGCTGCTGTTGACACTCCATGGTTCTTCTACTGACTGACTATGACTAAGAGCATGTCCATCTTACAAACCACTGATGTCGCGATCACTTGACCAGATGCACTGTTCCCACATTCCTATGGTCTCCTGCCAGTTTTTATGTGGGGGAGGAGGTGAATGCTATGTTTCTATTGCTTCCCAAGGGAAGTGGTGGGGGAGAAAAAAACTGTTTGAAGCCTCTGTCGCAATTCTGTGAACTATCTCTGTCAAGTCCATACACCAAGATGAATACGTCTGGTTATTCTTTCTGAGGTAGAGGGATATGACAAAGTTGTCTTCTGCTCTGTGATTTGACAGGCCATTTCAAAAAACGCGAGCAGCTCCAGTCCAGACAATAGTCTATATGAGTTGCGAAATGCATCTTGAGTCCATCCCACTGCAAGGTCATTATTTTCTGAAAAGTATTCTCCACTTGTTCATCCCTTATCACCTCCTTCCATTCCTCATGTAGGAGGCTATGGATGCAGTCCTCAGCTATGTACTTACAGGTAATACACGTATTAAACTCCTCTCTCAACATCTCCTCAGTTGAACACATTATGACAATACCTTCCCAAGAGGACACTACATGTTAAGACACTGCAGTAATATGGTTCTGAACATTTTTCATCACACAAACGTACCATTGTGAGTACTTAATGTTTGACATCTCAATACAGACTCAGCAGTTTAGGGGTGGGAGCCAATTGGAACGTTGCTGCACACCCAGTGCCCTGATGACAGACATATATGAAAACGACTACAAATGATGGCTAATATACTGCACTTCATTCCATTCCTCGGTGCTTACATTTATTGTATTATGGGAGATTTCAGATGAGAGCCCTACCCAAGTGGGGGAGCCCTGTCTCCCACAAACTGATTAAATGAAGAATATGCATAAATATACACATATCAAAATTTTTTTTGCAGCTCTCCAGTTCCCAGAACTCCTGAAGTAGACGTTGATTGTGGGTATTGTATCACAAACACAGTCCCTTTGACTGCTCAGAGATGTCACTAAAACCGCCCAAATATGTAAACAAACTTGCATGAGCAGCGTCTATTAGACGGAGGGGGTCCGACAGCCGATCAGTTCCAGTCATTCCATCAGGAAGGAGGTACACAGTTCGTGTTATCTGTAGTTCAACCATGCCTAGACGGTCTATACCGTAGTTCGATCGCGTATGGATTGTTACTTTGTGCCAGGAAGGGCTCTCAATAAGGAAAGTGTCCAGGCGTCTCGAAGCGAACCAAAGCGATGTTGTTCAGACATGGAGGAGATATAGAGAGACAGGAACTGTCGATGATATGCCTCGCTCAGGCCGCCCAAGGGCTACTACTGCAGTGGATGACCACCACCTACGGATTGTGGCTCGGAGGAACCCTGACTTCAATGCAAACACGTTGAATAATGCGTTTCGTGCAGCCACAGGACGTCGTGTTACGACTCCAGTTGTGCGCGGTAAGCTGCATGATGAACAACTTCACTCCTGACGTCCATGGCGAGGTCCATCTTTGAAACCACTACGCTATGCAGTGCGGTACAGATGGGCCCAACAACATGCCGAATGGACCACTCATGATTGGCATCACGTTCTCTTCATCGGCGTGTGTCGCATATGCCTTCAACTAGACAGTCTTCGGAGACTTGTTTGGAGGCAACCCAGTCAGCCTTAGACACAACGTCCAGCGAGTGTTGTGAGGTGGAGGTTCCCTGCTGTTTTGGGGTGACATTATGTGGGGCCGACGTACGCCGCTGGTGGTCATGGAAGGCGCCGTAACGGCAGTACTATACGTGAATGCCATCCTCCGACCGACAATGCAGCCATATCGGCAGCATATTGGCGAGGCGTTCGTCTTCATGGACGACAATTCGCTCCCCCATCGCGCACATCGTGTAAATGACTTCCTTCAGGATAATGACATCGCTCGACTAGAGTGTCCAGCATATTCTCCAGACATGAACCCCTGCGAACATGCTTGTGATAGACTGAAAAGGGCTCTTTATGGACGACGTGACCCACCAACCACTCTGAGGGATATATGCCGAATCGCCGTTGTGGAGTGGGACAATCCAGACTGACAGTGCCTTGATGAACTTGTGGATAATATGCCATGACAAATACAGGCAGACATGAATGCAAGAGGACATGCTACTGGGTATTAGAGGTACTGGTGTGTACAGCAATCTGGACCACCACCTCTGAAGGTCTCGGTATATGGTGGTACAACATGCAATGTGTGGTTTTTATGAGCAATAAAAAGGATGGAAATGATGTTTATGTTGATCTCTATTCCAATTTTCTGTAGAGGTTCCGGAACTCTCGGAACTGAGGTGATGAAAAAAAATTTTTTTGATGTATTATTAACACTGATTTGAATTTCATCTCGAGAAATCCTTTCTATCTAGCACAGAGTCTTTTCCCCACGAGTTTTCAGGTAGAAGGGGGTGGAGGGAAATGGGGGAAAGGAGGGCTAGAGAATTTCCCAAAGGATGAGGGATCAACTAATTTATCGATTTAATTAATTTGACATAAAAACTTTGTTTGTGTCAGTGAGGGGGAAGGGGGAGAGGTTGGGGATTTACCAGAGGGGTGGAGAGGAGAAGGGGAAGGAGGATAGGGTGGAGGATCAATAATGGGTTAAGTGGAGGAGGAGGGGTGGGGAGTTTCTAAGAAGGATGGATTATCCAAAGAGGGTCATAAACCAATTCGAATAACAATAGGTTAAGGTCATAAATCAATCAGCTGCCTCAATTTCATTAATTTGCATATGCAATGACGTGGAAATGTTAATTAATATTTCCCACCTGTCTTAATGCTGCAGTGCTGTGGGCTGGTAGTTGAAGAAATTAATATTTTCTCATATGACGTTCCACCTGTCATGAGCAGTAATGCCAATACACAGTGGTGGAGGTAAAAAAAAAGGTTAAGCTATAATGTCTCAATGCAATATGAGTGTGACATTATTAGGCGTTCGCCATCGCGGTTGTGTGTGTCCTTCTGTGGAGGCAGCAGTAGCCTCGAATTACTAGCAGCTATAACTGTTCTAAAAATGGATTGCCCTGGAGTAGGACAGCATAAGGAGAGGATCAGCCTGTACCTATAATAAATTACTTGAGTTCTGCTACGTCAGTTGAAGCACCAGCCCGATATTTAAGTTCTCTCGCCACAATTTTTAGGGTATTTATCCATAACAGAATTCTATAATAACTATTTTCATCATTCAATCGCAATACAGCTGAGCCAGTAACGATCCGCTGGCCACAACTTGAAAACTCCACGCCAGAATGTAATGATGTGAGCAGGTAGCAGGTAACTATGATAGCAGTGTATTTAAACAGTTAGACAAATTTTTGGCAGGGTCAGTTGTATGTTACCCTTTCATGAACAGGTAGTTCAGAAAACCAGTTTATCCTCTTACCACAAAATATGCAAAAGACGATAAATGTTTTTATTCTGAAGTTCTGCAATTGTATGACAAGGAGCCGACATTTGCATGCTGACAAAATTTCCAGGGATACCCCAGATTCACATAGGGGAGCTCGGGGCTGAACAGGATAGTGGGGCACAATGGGAAATTGCTCTTTTCTAGACTACACAGTGCTGCAACCGGTTGTATGGGCATGTAATTATTTCTCCGAATGGAAGGGAAGTTAGGGCAGCCATTTTTATTTAGTTTGAAGTGCGAGATCTAAGTGAATTGTTGTCCGTCACGTTACCACTTGGGTTGGTCTAACGTTTGGTGAATTTCAACGCCAGGTAAACTGTTAATTGTTATTTGTATACCCTAAAATGACACATTCCTCAAAGTGCATGGCATTTGTTATACTTTAGTTATTTAATGCGTTTAAAATACGTCAGTTATTACACTCCATAAAAGTTATTAACCTCAAAAGTGCTCTTGGGGCATGTCCCATTCTGCCCTGTCATATTTTGATGCAAGTAGAAAGCAAACTGTATTCTTTTTTCTTTCCCCCTTGCTGTTCCAGATGGTGCTAACATACATGAGGAGACTCTTAGACAGCAATGGGACGTAAAAGCGATGGAAATGGCAAATTAAGCCGTTTCATCTTCCCAAATGGGATTTTTAAAAGCATCTAAGCAGTTCAACGTACCGAAATCAACATTGGAAAGATATGTGCCTAAAGCTACGAATAATCCTGACTACATAATTGAAAATCACATTGCAAATTTAAAAAGGTGTTCACTGCAGAACAAGAACGTGAGCTGGTAACATATCTCATGTCAATGGAAAGCAGACTTTTTGGTCTAACAATGAAAGATCTCAGATCACTAGCCTCCCAACTAGCTGAAAGAAATGGCTTACCACACAGATTTGACAAACAAACTTGTCTAGCTGGACAAGACTGGGTTAAAGGATTTATTACGAGGCATCCTACACTGTCTATTCGCAAGTCAGAAAATACTTCTGGTACTCGAGCAATGGGATTCAACAAAGTAGCAGTTTCACAGTTTAACTCTCCCAACCAGCTATGTTCGCCAAACAACTCAGCTTTCCAGATATCGCTCGAGGCTGTCATTCCAATCCCACTAATCTGTCAAAATATTCGGCGGACTACAAGACGAAAAGGAAAAACCGTCGTATTAACAGATTCTCCTTATAAGAAGGAACTGCAGAATGCTGTCGCACATAAAGTAGGCTTACAGAAAAGAGGAGGGTGCACAAATATGAACAATGTCAGGACAGAGGCGTCACGTGCAACGCAACCCCCAAAAAACCAAAACAGAGGATATCAAAGACCTTAAGAAAAATGAAAGGGAGAAGATGAAGGAGAAAAGAGAATCAGAGAGAGAGGGTGCTGAGTGTCTCTACTGTGGGGACTTCTACTCCGTTTGTAATGAGGGCTGGGTCGCATGCCAGAGGTGTTTCAAGTGGGCACACAATTCATGTGCTGGCATAGACAGTAAAGATGAAGAGGAAATACTGATTTGTGACTATTGTCGAAAGGACTAGTAGTTAGTGGTTTGGTGGTTATTAAACACTGTACATTTTTCAGAATGACATTAAAATATTTTCTTATTTTGAAGAATGACCTTTCAATTGTTTAAATTACACATTCCTTCGTCTGAATTGTCTTTTATACAACATTTTGTCATAGTTTAATGCGATATTCGTAATTCAAATTCAACGCTTATGCAATAATTTAACAAAAAATAACCTCATCGCATTCCGCCCCGTGGGTGGGGCGGGACGGGAAATATGCAAGACTCTTTGAAAAATTGTAAAAAATGCAAAATGTATTGTTTTAAGCGATTTTAAAATAAGGTACATTAGGTTACACTACAAGGTGTTTTTTTATAACTTTAAGAAGTATTTCCTTGTATTCCCTCATTTTACACAAATTGTTAAACATTAAGTATCTCGTTCTGACCCGAGTTCCCCTACATATTTATAGTAATTGCTAGTACACTTATAAAAGCATTAATACTCGAAGTCGAAAATTCGTTCGTAAACGATTTCTGAAAGAGGGAAACAGATTTCGAGTTCTCAGTGAGTCGAATATCGAGCTCCATTCAAAGGTTGGATTCAAATATGGCAGAAGTGTTGCTTCCAGCAACAATAACCTCATAAATTCGCTGTATTCCATAAAAAGCCATTTTGAGCTGTAGCAGCAGCCAGCCAGCAAGTATTTGTCAAATGCACAGGAAGTTCAGAAGTTCTCATTACAAACTTCTAAGATTTGTAGAGAGGAGTAAGTACACAATATTCTGAATAGGGAGCCATTTTAGGAAATGTACCATTTCCGTTCTACGACGATTTCAATTCAGATGTTCAACTCATCCATTTCTGCTTCAGGAATTGAATTAGGCGTGATGCAGTACAATTATTAAGTAAAACAATACGAAAAGAAGCATAACGAAACATCCATTTATCACTGAAGCACATTTGTTTAACATTTAAATATCATGTGTTTACATGGTTCCAAAACAAAAGTGAACTCAGCATACATATGTACACAACAGTACTGATGCATTACAACAGCGGCTCGATGTGGCGCCCACCACCGTTATTATAGACATTGTAGCTACGAATCATGTTTTGGTACACTCCAAATTCAAAATGGCTCTGAGCACTATGGGTCTTAACATCTGAGGTCATCAGTCCGCTAGAACTTAAAACTACTTAAACCTAACTAACCTAAGGACATCAGACACATCCATGCCCGAGGCAGGATTCGAACCTGCGACCGTAGCGGTAGCGCGGTTCCAGACTGAGGCGCCTAGAACCGCTCGGCCACCCCGGCCGGCCTGGTACACTCCATCCCACCTGATGTCTCTTCAGTTCCTAATGCAGCCGCTAGAAATCGTGCCAGCAGATCTCTCTTTGTCTGTACAGAGTCTCGTAAATTAAAGTTTGCGTACTGTTCGGTCGCTACACTCGCCCGAGTCACTGGAGAGTGCTGCCCTGTCTCAAGTTATTTGTGCATGAGAGGCAATGGTCAGAAAGCCACCCCTCCAAAGGCGCTAATGGGTCACGCCACGGCGCTAGGGAGGACAGTTACGAATGGACACGCGGTAGGGCGGCTGTCATAGGCCGGCGCCCACGTGCCTCGTATGCTAAATGGCGATTATGTATATTTTCTTGGTGTGTTGATTGTTTTCAATTACAAGTGTTTCTCTACGTATGTTGTCGTTCATTGGAATCCGAATGGATCCGAACCAGTATACAGTCATTTAAATTCATGGTCCTCTAGTAAAATTGATCACTAAAATTTCCGTCTGAGGACGGTAACATTTTGATCCATCTGGGCCGGATTGTGATTGATTCGATGAAGTGGCGAGCAGCGGCAACCATCCATGGATGGAACGGCAGTGGCGAGCTTCAATGGAGCAGCACGAGGACGCAACCAGCGGTATCGACACGGCGCATCTGTAAGCTAAATACTGGTTACCCTGCTTCCTATAAATTCCCACTCATCCTAACTGCAGATTCTGCTCTTGCATGTTACAGCTAATCTCTCATGATGGATGAAGTGTTACGAAAGAAATTTGTTACTACACGCTCGGTGGCGGAAGGAAGCCTCACGCAGTTGCTAAAGTCTGCAAACGAATTTGACGTAACAGGGAAATCTAAGGCTTTGGATATTACTGTCAGACTAGAACTGTTGTCAAAGATCGTGGAGAAGTACGAAGAGGCACAGTCACAGCTCGTATTGTTTGAAGACATAGACGTACATGCTGAAACTTTCGAAAATATGGTCTTCGATGTTTCGAGAAAACTGAGAGCAATGCAGATGAACCATGCCAACGCAGTTGAAAAGGTTTCTACATCTACATCTACATATATACTCCGCTAGCCACCAAGCGGTGTGTGGGGAGGGCACAATTTGGGTCTAAGTCACATTCTCCCCCTCCCCCCCCCTCCTCTGTTCCAGTCGCGGTTCGCCCGAGAGAAGAACGATTATCTGAACGCCTCGGTACGAGCTCTAATTTCCCTTATCTTTGAATGGTGATAATTGCGCGATTTGAAAGTTGATGGTCATAATATATGCTCTACATCCTCGGCGAAGATCGGATTTTGGAATTTAGTGAGCAGCCCCTTCCGTCTGGCGCGTCATCTATCTGCAAGTGTGTCCCACTTCAAACGTTCTATGAAATTTGTAACGCTCTCACGATGGCTAAATGTACCAGTCACTAATCTTGCCGCTCTCGTTTGGACCTTCTCAATCTCTCGAATCAGACCCAACTGGTAAGGGTTCCATACAGACGAACAATACTCGGAGATTGGACGTACTAACGTATTGTAAGCTATTTCCTTTGCTGAAAGACTGTATCGCTTCAGGATTCTAGCAATAAACTGCAATCTAGAGTTCGCCTTACCCATTACTTGTGTAATCTGTTCATTCCATTTGAGATCATTTCGAATAGTCACACCCAGATACTTGACGGACGTTACTGCTTCCAAAGACTGGGCGTTTATTTTGTACTCGTACATTAATGGGGATTTTCGCCTTGTTATACGTAGTGGGTTAGACTTACTAATGTTGAGAGATAGCTGCCAGTCATTACACCATCCATTTATTTTCTGCAAATCCTCATTGGTTCGTTCACAACTATAATGTGATACTAGTTTCCTGTAGACTACAGCATCATCGGCAAACAGTCTAATGCCGATGTCAATGCCATCCACCAGATCGCTTATGTAAAAAGCAGTGGACCTATTACGCTGCCCTGGGGCACGCCTGAAGTTACGCTTGTTTCTGTTGAAGTCAACCCATTCAGGACGACATACTGCTCTCTGTCCATTAGAAAACTTTCTATCCAACAGCATATGTCATCGGATAGACCGTAAGCGCACACTTTTTGGAGCAAACAAGCGACAGTGCGGAACTGAGTCGAACGCCTTTCGAAAGTCGAGAAATATGGCATCAACCTGGGAACCGGTATCTAGAGCCTGTTGTATATCATGCACAAAGAGGTCCAGCTGTGTTTCGCATGACCGCTGTTTCCTAAAACCGTGCTGGTTTCTGCAGATGAGCTTCTCAGAGTCTAGGAAGGTCATTATGTCTGAACGCAAAATATGTTCCATGATTCTATAACAGATCGATGTCAGTGAAACTGGCCGGTAATTATGTGCATCCGTGACGTGATTTCGTCAGATCCTGGATCTGCCTTGAGTACATTAAAACGCAGCATCAAGTTGCCCACCATAAAACTGCTGATGTAATGCATTTCAGCATTTTTATGACACATTTGTGAGTCTCGTGGTACGTAAAGAGGAATTAGAGGACACTGATAAATATCGCCGTTTGCTTAGTCCATTAACAAGTAAGGCTCACAATGTAATTGTTCATCTTCCTTTCCGTAACTAGCACCAATTTTAAGATAGCTTTTGATATGGTTTGCAACAGATATAGTAACCCTCGATTGATTACGTCGGCACATCTGAAGGAACTGTTAACGCTGCCGTCAGTGACAAGGGCATGTGCAAGCGAACTTCGTGCACTACTTAACGAGGCTGCAGGCAACGAGCGTGCGCTGATGGCGTTATCACTAGATGTATCCTTGCAGGACGTAATTACGTCACAGCTCCTGATAGAAAAGGTTGACCAGTCTTTATGAACAGAATTTGAAGCCAGTGAGTTCCAATAACTTTCCGACATTCAAAGAGACGTGTGCTTCTCTCGGAAATAAATGCAAATCATTAGAAATCGTCAGGGCTACAGTACAACAACGGCACAGCACGTCTGGGAACAAACAGCAGAACGCCTCCAACGCCAAGCACTTTGGCCATTCGAGACAAACGTACGTCGTTACTAGTAATGCAAGTGTCATGTGCAACTTGCCTCTCGCATGGTCCAAGTGCAGCAAGTTGAGGCAAGCTGCATGTAGCGAACGCAAAGCTATTGTGAAGCGCAATAATTTGTGCTACAACTGTCTGAAGAGTGATCACAGGGATTCTAATTGCAAATGTGGTTGTTGTCATGCTTGTCGAAAATGACTTCACACGTTACTACACGCAGGAATACAACACACACAAGATGGAACAAGGAATTGTCCAAGTGACGCAACACAAGCACAATGGCATATATCCGTCAAGTACCTCTAGTTATTTCTCATTGAAAATCAGCCCTGGAAAACGAGTGCTGCTTGCGACAGCGAGAAGAAGGTTGCAAGACAGCAGCAGCAATTGGCAGACTGGTCGTGTTCTCTTAGATTCTGGGTCGCAGTCACGCTTTATACCGGAAGCATGCGCACAACGCCTCCGATTTCAAAGATGGCACAGCAGAGTACCGATTCAAGGAGTAGGTACATCTCTCTCAGAAACAAAACAACGCGTTTCTGTTCAAGTCGGTTCCTGTATAAACACCTTCATGTTATCTGCTGAATGCTTGGTTTTGCCGAAGATAACTGACGTCCTGCCAGAACAAATAATTGATCCCAGTACGTGGGACTTGCGGAGTGTACAACTCGCTGATCCAGAATTTTGGTCACCTGGTAAGATCGACGTGTCACTGGGAGGAGAAATTTGTCCATACACGCGGAAGAGAGGGACTTTCTCCGTAGGAACTTATCATTCTGGCCGCGGCGGGTAGCCGCGTGGTCCGGTTCGTGCGGCTCCCCCCGTCGGAGGTTCGAGTACCCCCGTCGCGCATGGGTGTGTGTGCGTGTGTGTTGTCCTTAGGGTAAGTTAGTTTAAGTTAGATTACGTAGTGTGTAGGCTTAGGGACCGATGACCTCAGCAGTGTGGTCCCATAAGATCTTACCACAAATTTCCAAAATTTTGATCATCCTGTGCTTGAAGAGACAGAACTAGGGTGGGTCATGTCAGGGCAGTATCAAACGGTTGAGCACAACATTTCGTCAAGGCGGCCTGTCTGTGCTTTGCAAAAACCGACACTGATAGTCAAACATTCTTGAAGGAATTAAATCGTGTTTTAATGACGAAAGAAGAGGAGCAATGCAAAGAACACTTTGTGGAAGACACAGGTAAAGATTCCAGAGGTAGATTCCTTGTTCGTCAATTAGCCAATTCTTTCCACACTGCAGCAAAACGCTTCTCTCAGATAGAACAGAAACTAGCGAGACCAGCATAGCTTAAGGAAAGCTACACAGAATTTACGAGGGAATATGAAGACTTAGGACACACTGAAGCAAACCAAGCGCTGTATCATGTATGAGATACAGAGGCGAGCGAGTGCGCCGGGACTTAACCCAGTTCACTGCTAGTAGCGTCACGTCACCTTACGCGTCTGCATGTAGCGCACAAGTATTGCACCACAATTTAGTATGGAATTAAAAATCAAAATTTAAGTTTAAAACTTTGTTAAATAATAGTTTAGTGTAATAATGTTCCAAATACCAAGTCTTGATGTTCTAAACTTAATAGTTTACGGAAAAATGCCGTTTTAAGAGAAAAATCAGAGGCGCTAAATAATGACGCTAGGAAGCCAGAATTTGGTCAGAAGGTGCAGTTAGAAGTTATAAATAAGTAATGCTGGTTTCCAAAAGAACAATAATTAATGCCAGGATCCACGTTTTTCGGAAAAATCAGAGGCGCTAAATAATGGACTTAGAAACTTGAAAATTTGTTTTATCCTTCAGTACACCCCAAAAATAATAACAGAGAGTCCACGTTAATCTACCTCTTATAGTTTTTGAGTAATTAAATAAAAACTAATTTTGTAACTAAAATGTACCTCAGTGTTGTAAATTAAGTACTTGAAATTTTAATGATAAAGGATTTTGGCCAAGCCAGATGATCAAATATATCAAATAATAAAGCTACACCAAGTTTAGGACTTGTAACATAAATAGCAACTGATATAAGTCTTAGCAAAGGTATGGTTCAGACGTAACAACCTATCGTTAGTTCCACTAAATAAATTCTATTAAGCAAAGCTTTCATTCTAGCGAGCTGAAACTTTCTAAGTGCTTTCAAACTGATTATCTGCGTACCAGAAAAAATTAAGAAGTCTCTGAAGTAATTGGTAACTATATTATTAAAGATTATGTGCCCGAGATAGCGGTCGTTTGTAGACTGCCGTCGTATGTAAATAGACAGAGACAACAGATGTTTTCTCGGCAGTCCGCACCGGCACCGTATAAATACAACCCCTGAAGCAGTAGGAAGGTTCACTTCGCTCTCGGACACTGTGAGATCCCGCGAGTTAAAACGTCTGGTCGCGTTTTGCCTCGGATGACGTCAGAGCCGAGCTGTGACAAGCGCGTATTTGGCAGTGAAAACGGATAGCGAACTCGCGAGGACTGTACACCGTCCTGGATCGTTTAGAATTCGGTAAAATAACTGTTAGTGTGCCGTCCGTGTGAAATTCAATTCTGCGTGGCAAGTGGTAAAGTTATTTCCACTTTTATGGCGAGCATTAAATTTTGAACATTTATTGCGAACTTTCAATTGAGTGATGTTAGTCAGGGCGAAAAACAATCTGATAGGAAGTTACCGTAGAGGTCGCCTCTGTACTGCTAAAGGTGCTGTTAGATTAGAAAGACTTGTTTTCAATTAAACATAACGCAATTTTAAGTATTGTTTGTGAGAAACTTTAATTAAATTAAATCTTGGTTGGAACTTTAAACTTGTACTGAAGTCATAGTCCTGATCCCGCTAAGAAATGGGAAATAGACACTTTTCTTTCAGTGGGCTGGACCGGAATGTGGCCGTGCAGACTGGAAACTAAGGTCAGTATGTTTCCCATCGCTTTCTGGCTGACCACCAAATTAGTTGCCAGGCTCACGCGATTTAAGACGGCATCAAAACTTTAAACCAGTGAAGTAACTTACTCGCCGCCCCACAACATGGAACCAGTAGTCACGGCAGCAGCCATTTCATATTACGTGCCGCATCAAGCTATCCTTAAGGAAGCCAGCTCAACTACTAAAACAAGAGTAGTGTTTGACTGTTTCGTCAAAACAAAAACGAATTTGTCACTAAACGGTTTGCTAATAGTAGGTCCAATCATTTAACAGGATTTGTGCTCCGTAATATTACGCTTCCGCATGCATCGCATTGTCTTCACAACAGACATAGAGAAGATGTATCGACAAGTTCTGATAGCGGCTGAAGATCGAACTTACCAAAGAAAACTGTGGAGGAGACAGATCTGTACCACTGTAGGAACAGCAATAAAAGACAGCCACGCACGGAATGGCCTGTGTACCCTTTCTTGCAGTACGGTGTCTGTTACAATTAGCCCATGAAGAGAGTGAGCGGAGCGAGGCAGTAAAGAGTTCAAACTGGCTCTGAGCACTATGGGACTTAACTGCTGTGGTCATCAGTCCCCTAGAACTTAGAACTACTTAAACCTAACTAACCTAAGGACATCACACACATCCATGCCCGAGGCAGGATTCGAACCTGCGACCGTAGCAGTCGCGCGATTACAGACTGTAGCGCCTAGAACCGCACGGCCACACCGGCCGGCCAGCAAAGAGTCTTGCTAATGATTTTTGTGTGGACGACTGTATCTCAGGCTGCAATGCATATAGGGGCTGCAATCAAGGTTCGGTAAGATCTCACGAAGCGACTGAAGAAAAGTGGGTTCTCATTAAGGAAATGGTGCAGCAACAGTGTGAAACTACTTGAAAATATCCCCTCACAATTTCGAGAGACACAACTACCTTTAAGGCTTGATAACGACGAAGATGTTAAAACTTTAGCTTTACTCTGCCATCCAGCTGCTGATCAGTTTCAAATTGTGAATAATGTCAAACCAGCATGTAATATCTACAGCTTCACAAAACGGACTGTACTTTCTGTAATCTCATTCATTTTTGAACTGTTGATATTAATTAGCTCCATTATGATCACATTCCAGATATCTTTGCAATGTTCATGGCAGTATAAGTTAACGTGGGACGTGCCCTTGCACCCAGAGTTTGCGGGCTTTCAAAAAAATTAAGTTAATGGTGACCCTCAACTATGTTCCCTCAGACTCAGAGTTGAAATAGTAAAAGTTTTGGTTGGTTTCGTTGTCTACGGGCTGGGATACATATCTGCAGTATTAAATGCCAAATACTACTGAGTCTTCAGTATACAATATGAATATACACATGAATTGAATGGTCGAAGGTTCCTATCACTCGGCCATTGCTAATTTTTAATGTAACATAGAAATTTATAAATGAACGATTGCAATTAAATAAAATCTGCAGGTGCTATTTTAAAGTTTTTAAATGATGAGTACGATAGCAGAAGTACCTTTAAGAATGCCATTTATTACTGCAAAACACTTATTGTTGTCGATGGTCCAGCAATTAAATAAAGGTGAATAACAGGGAAACAATAGATTCCTACTTCACGTAATTAGTTATGAGCAACAACATAGTTCGCGAGATATTCGCTTCTAAACGCATACTACGTATTCACTGTAGAAGCCAAGGAAATCTTCTGCGACCATGCGAAAACTGCTCTATACTCTCCAAGTATTTCCTGTGACTGTCCGTTGCGCCTTCCCGTCCAGCACTCCCTGTGTCCTGTGCGATCCGATGCTCCTCTCCCACTTCCATACAGTCTCTCCATTGACTTCGGTAGTCGCCTACCGTAGTAATGACCGCTGTGATTGGCTAGAGAGCTCCCGCCGTGTCTCCAAGCCAACGCACACTCACAAACGTATTGAAACACACACGAAATTCTGGATTTACATTTAAATAACTTGAAATTAAATAAATATTCCTTTGGCCGAACCATAAACACGGTCAAACACACTTTATTAAATACATAAACAAATCAAATAAAAATATATCAAAGGAATAGAAACAAAAGTAGACCAGTAGCCTAATGTCTCTGTGCTTTCTAAAACACGGTATATATTTGACCAATTTCTTCATGAATATTATATATTGGATATAAACAAAGACAAAGACGAATAAATATATTTATAAGCATCATGCTGCCGTTTTCTCTTTTAACTGTGGAGTACTTATGGCCTGACACGATGAATAGTAATTGGCGACTTTGACCTCCAATAACTCATGTACTATTCAACTTACATGCCTGTAATTGATACCAATTTATGTTTACACTAATAGCTTTCTAAAGACATGCCGATCGAAAAAATCGGATGAACCATTTAGATTTTGGAAATTCGTTGCTAGGTGTTACTTGTATAATTTACAGTCAGATACTGAACTTTAAACTAATAAAGATATTGAAAATCTGATTACACCTTTAGAATCATCGTGCAGATAATGGTAGTGTACATGTTTCTTTTTAAGGAATCATGATTCCTCTGGCTATGATTAACTTCTTCATGAACTGCGAAATGTCTGGCATTAAGGTTCCACAAAGTCCGCCATCTTTGGCACTCCCGGCATACAAATCTCCTTCATCGATACAAAGCACAGTCCTGGACACAGCGTCAACACGGAATTCCCAGCCACGCGGTCGGCCTGGACCACGCGCTGGGGCTACCCCTCTTCCTCCGGCTAATGTTCGGCACCATGCGGTTGCTGACGAGCCGCGGCTTGCTCAGCGGCCACGTCAACTCCGAACTTAGAATATTTTCAGGGCGCCACAACTCGCCCGTTAACTCACAAGTTGCACTACTTATGGCAAGCACTATACAGCGAAATTCATTTGACAGACAACATTCGTGTTGATCGTAGAGTCATTGCAGGAGGGACACCTGTCAGCATCAACTGCACGGATTCTGTGGCGCTTTGGAAAAGGCCTATGGCTGTTGTATCTATGTACGATCAACTAATTAGCTTGGAGTCACATGTGTTAAGCTATTGAGCTCCAGAACACGAGTGACTCAACTGAAAAGCTGTCATTACCTCGCTTGGAACTATGTGGGGTTCTCTTGTTTTCATGGTTACTGGAGCACATTGCTCACGCTCTTAGTATAGACATCGAAAGAAATTACCTGTGGACCGACTCATCCATTGTGCAGGCATGGCTCGCGGATCCACCCGCGTGGTGGAAGATATTCGTGGGAAACCGCGTTTCCGGGATACATGACAACACAGCAGCTGTGTTATGGAGTCATGTATCTACAGTGGAAAATACAGGTGATCTGACTTCGCCAGGAGTGTCTTCTGCAGACGGACAAGAAAACAGTCTGTGGCTGGAAGGACCAGCCTAGTTCAAAGAAGACGTCACTTCATGGCCTGTATTACATGCCTGTAGCGGGTTCGAATCTCAGGAGCTGCCAGAAGAAAGAGCTAAAGTCCTCTGTCACATCGACAGAGTAATCCAGGATGATCTCATCTGTTATGATTACAGCGGATAATGTCATACTATATCAGATTTATTAATAACTGCAAAACTGCAAGGGAAACAAGAATAACTTGAAAGGTGGCTTTCGTTTGTGACGTTCATTTCGCAGATTATTCTCCCTGTTTGAAGTAAATAAACCCATATAATGGTTAATTAGTCTTATTAAGTGGATTAGCAAGAGAGATATGTGATGATAAAACACATGTCTGAAATAACACAGGCTTTGCTAATGATAATATTTAGTTGCATGCTGTAGGTGTAAGCAAAGTAAATTTGCCAGTGGAGGCGAGGAGTGGACGGGCTCAGCCGGGGAGGCGAAGGCCGGCGAGCGCCGTAGGAGCATTTTGCAGGGGACAGGGGTCCCAGGGCATGGGGCCACTGACCGGCAAGCATCTAAAAGGAACACCGCCGGGTGCCAGGTGAGAGAGAGAGGGGAAATGTCGAGCAGACAGAGAGCGTCCAACGTATGCGCTGGCGCCGCCCAGTTGCGCGCTGTTTTAGCGGCAAATGGGCTGAGCTCTGATTGGGCAGTTCATAAGAAAGTGCGGAAAACGCTGAGGGTCAACGCCCGCTGTTTGAACAGAGAAATTTTTGGATAGGTGGAGAAATTGTATCACTCCGCGAGGGAGATGTGGGAGGTCTTTGCAGCGTCGGGATTGGCTGATTAGAGTTTGGTGCCAAGATTGTCGCAAGAGCATCGGGCAGAGCGAGGCAGGTGAAGGGAGCGTCTTGTGCTGTGAAAGCGGACAGTCGCAAAGTTCGGTAGCTCTGGGATAGGGACTTAGGTTCTGAATACTGTGCTGCGTATGATCTAGAGTCTGCAGCTACAGTAGGACATCAGCGTCCACGATAGGCATTGCATTGACTACTAGTATAATTGCAGTTGATTCCGCCTTATAGGCTGGCAGTCACTATTGAACGTAGTCAACCAGTGCACAGAGCTATCATACTGGTATTGCAGATTGGTACAAGACACACTGGGCTGCACCTTGAAGGTTGTTGAGCCAGTCTTGAAAGCGTTGTATACCATTTAGAGGAAATATAGGGCTTGTGGTATTAGTAGTTTCTGAGTAGTTTATTCTGCTCAAGATATTTGAGAGACTTATCTTAATTCAGCGACTTCACAGCTGCAGTCGTCGCCCCAGCAGAATCGACGGAGCCAGCACGCTGGTAGACGGTATTGTAAAACTTGCAGCAGCGGCAGTAAAGTTCAGAAATAGTTGTTGTATCGTGTTCTTGTCATCCACTGAGCATCCGTGCAGTTTTGCTTACGATTCGTTATTGGTTATTTGTCTTTTTGCATGTTGTTTGGTTTGTTTCTTGGTGGTGGTGTCGGAAGTACATATTATTTCAGACACGAAAGAGATTATAGGAATGCAGTCAGATCGCATTTACCATTTGCTTATCCAAGGGCATAATTAAATCTAACTTCGGATCAACTTAACATTAAGAGCTGAGAGACAATCTTACCAGTGTAGTATATCTAAGAACAGTGTACAATTTGTTTAATTTGTTTTCATTCGTGATTTGTTCAATATGATCTAATTTCTATCGTGAGATAATTTACAATAAATGCAAGTTATTTACAATATCACTTTTGATTCAATAGTTAGTGGTAGTTAGCCATCACTGTCACATTAATATATTTTATTCATGTTTAATATCGGCCACTATCCCAATGATAATCCGTCCAAACTGTTGACTTGTCTCGCAATGAACTGCAGCGCGCACTTCCCACAGTGCGTCAGAATTGCACAAGAACCACAGATGCAACAGAAATCTACCAATTGGAGACTAACAAGCTAACAGAAAAGAATAGCACGCTCAAATCATTGCAGCCCATCCTCGATGACACGAGATTACTGGCTGGCGGCAGGCTACGGAATGCTGATCTGCCTATGAGGAGGCATATCAACAGATATTGCCGCCTCACCATCATCTCACATGGCTAATAGTGGAAAGCTAACAACGTCGTCTTTCCCACACTGGGTGTCAACTGTGCTTACATCTCTCAGGAAGCAATATTGGATACCTAGCGGAGGAAATGTAATCCAGTATGTTCTGCATCAGTGTTTGAGTTGTCAGTGATTAAAGGTAAGGCCTGCACATCAGCTCACGGGAGTCTTGCACGCCCACGTGTAGAAGCTGTGAGACTTTTCTTCAACTGCGCGGTTGATTACACAGAATCATTATATGTGAAAACTGGCTTACGGCAATCCAGATTAAAAAATAAGTTCTGTACCTGGCAACACAAGCAGTGCATTTGGTGGGTAGTTGACAATACGATTACTGAAGGGTTCCTGTTGGCCCTTAGAAGATCCGTGTCACGACGGGGTAAGTGCCAAAACTTGTACAGCGACAATGGAACAAACTTTATCGGAGCTAGTCGGCAACTCCGAGAGTTACAAGCTACTGTGAGCAGTCACAGATGAAAAACTTCATACATGAAGAAGGCATCGACTGGCACTTCATTCTTCCAGTGTCACCACACCTTGGTGGAATATGGGAAGCAGGAGTGAAGTCCTTCAAGTGCCACTTGCGGCGAACGATGGAAACCTTATGTCCAACATTGAAGAGTTGACAACTCTGACATGTCAAATTGAGGCTTGCTTGAACTCTCATCCTCGCAGACCACTGTTTTGCGATCCTTCTGACTCTCAAGTTCTCACCCAGGTCATTTCCTGACTGGAACCGCTATCACAAGTACCCCTCAGTCAGATCAAGGTGCAATCAAAATGAACTTGCTCACAAGGTGGCACATGCTACAGCAAGAATTCCAGATCTTTTGGCAGCGCTGATCATCTGACTACCTACATCATCTGCAGCAACGCACTAAGTTCAGAACGTCCAGCCTGACACATTGGTCGTAGTAAGGGAAGATAACATGCCACCCTTAGGCTGGAAGCTGGCCATCATTGAAGGAGTACACCCTGGGCGCGAAAGAATGGTGCGAATGGCCACTATTCATGCACCACAAGGTGTTTTCAAGAGAACAATCTGCAAGCTATGTCCTTTACCGAGTGAAGTGATATAGAAGTGCAGTGGCGGCTCGTGATTAAACATTCTGGGTATTCATAAATTCTTAGATTCAGGTAAATTGACTGTGTGAAATTAATAGCATCTGTTGTACAACAGTTATGCTAATCATCAAGTTTATACAACTACAGCCACAAAAAAATGGCTCTGAGCACTATGGGACTTAACATCTATGGTCATCAGTCCCCTAGAACTTAGAACTACTTAAACCTAACTAACCTAAGGACATCACACAACACCCAGAACTACAGCCACAGCCAATAACAATAATAATAATAATAATAGGATGCATAACTTATTTGACAAAAGAAAGAATTATTTTGTGGAATGTTGGTGTTTTGTACATAATTAAGTAGAGTTTAGGACAGTAACGAAATAATGTGTGACCTTTCGCAACTCTCCATTTCGCATTTTTGTGTTAAGTGGGAGTTTTCGGGCTTTTCGATTTTTTCGGACTAACGTACAAGATCCCCAACACATGTATTAGTTCACGAATTTACTTCCTGGCTGAAAATCAGATATTCTTACGCTGGATCTGCACGACAACTTGTGCTAACTGAACACTCTCTTGTTTAGCCGGCCGCGGTGGTCTCGCGGTTCTAGGCGCGCAGTCCGGAACCGTGCGACCGCTACGGTCGCAGGTTAGAATCCTGCCTCGGGCATGGATGTGTGTGATGTCCTTAGGTTAGTTAGGTTTAAATAGTTCTAAGTTCTAGGGGACTTATGACCACAGCAGTTGAGTCCCATAGTGCTCAGAGCCATTCGAACCATTTGAACCACTCTCTTGTTAAATGTTCACTTGCAGTCACGCTTATTTGATTTTGTCATTACCTCAGTCAAAGGGCCTGTTCTCAGAGGTCCTTGTTTTCCGGCTAATTTTTCCTGGTAATTTATTTTTCTGTTCCCAGAATGAGACTTTCACTCTGCGGCAGTGTGTGCACTGATATGAAACTTCCTAGCAGGTTAAGGCTATGTGGCGGACCGAGACTGTCAACTATTCATATCCACTGTAACTTTTCATTGCACATTTTTGACATCTTCGACAATGCCATTTTCGACTATGTTAAGATGACTTGAAAATCGTCATCAAGTGAATAAAAAGTAAAAATTTGCAACTTTGGATTATTTGTTTTTCGTTCTACTGATTAACAGAATTTGCTGACCCAAGCTACTCCAGCATGCTGGAAGTATGCCAAGTAGTAATGTCTGCCAACATGGTCATCTGACTAGAACACAAATGAGGCGCTGAGATCCGTAAGGACCTAAATCACACAGCAGTCGATACCCACATTTAAGCAATATCAAAGAAACCAGTGATATAGCTTTTTGTGAATTTTCATATATACAATGCGGGCCTACAACACAGATAAAACTGACTCACCATAAAGCCAACGGATTACAGAAACAGGAATAAATGCTACAGTCTCAAAATCGACGGTGATGTGCTTTAGGCCCTTATGATTCTCAGCGCCTCAGATCGATTCTGTATGATAAAATTCATAACTTAATATAAAGGGTGATAATAATTAAATTTTCAAAACGCAGTAGAAATAACACCACTGGACAGAATGACGTCAAACTGCAAGGGAATATTATCGGAGAAAGGCGAAAACGTATGGCAGAAGAAAAAAAACTAGTGTGAAAGTTGTATGTGTCAGAATACGTAAATGAAAACACCTGTCATGCGCACGACCCATTGAAATTGGTATAAACAAGCCGGGCACACGGCTTTTCCTACTTTCGCGTCTGCGACGTTCGCCTTGACTGTCTCAATGCAGGATCGCGCTCTGCTTGTAAAGCTGTGTTACAAGAATGATGACTGTACACACGTCGCTCTGCAGAAGTTCTGGACACTGAAGAGTTTGAAAAAAGCCGTTGGTCCGATGACTGCCGTGGGTCTGGAGAAAATGATTCGGAAATTCGAAAAGTCGTGTTCTTTTGGCGTGCAACCTGGTAGAGGGAGGAAACGAATTTATTTGACGTCAGTGGAAGCAGTGGCCAAATCAATGCAAAAGGAGATGAGTGGTGGTGTGAAAACGTGTAGTGCACGGAGAATTGCCCAAACATTGGACATACCCGTGAGCACGGTTCGTAAAATCCTTCTTTGCTATCCATTCAAAATTACCCATGTGCACGAGATACTTCCTGTTGACCTGCCAGCAAGAGAGACCTTTGCTTTAGAATTTCTTTCTCGCATGAAAGTGGACAATGATTGGCCATGGAAGATTTTGTGGACAGACGAAGCCCACTTCCATCTGACAGGATATGTCAATACACAGAATTGTCGAATATGGGCAACGGAAAATCCACACGCAAATCAACCAGTACCACTTCATCCTGAAAAGGTTACTGTGTGGTGCGGGTTTACAGCATCATTTATCATAGGGCCATATTTTTTCGAAGAGACGGGTGCTTCCCGTCCTGTTATCTGTACCGTCACTGGTAAGCGCTATGAGTGTCTTTTGTGCTACCACGCCATTCCAGCTCTCCAACAGCGTGGATTATTTTTACGCGAGATGGTGCACCTCTGCACATTGCAAATCCAGTTAAGTAGTTGCTGAAGCGCCATTTCGGAAATGCTAGAATTATCAGCAGCCATTTTCCTACAGCGTCCGCAGCTCGTGGTCTTCCGGTAGCGTTCTCGTTTCCTGCGCGCAGGGTCCCGGGTTCGATTCTCGGCGGGGTCAGGGATTTTTCCTGCGGGTCTCCTGCATCGTCCCCTACGCTCCTCGGAGTATGGGACCTCATCATCATCATCCCTACAGCCTGGCCGTCCCGATCACCTGATGTTAATCTGTGTGACTTCTGGCTGTGGGGCTATCTGAAAGATGTTGTGTTCAGTGTTCCGATTGCAAACTTAGCTGCATTGAAGGCAAGCATTGGGCAACATATTCTGAACGTGAACCCGGAAA